>NC_050526.1:5807913-5812685 GCF_002922805.2 Oryzias melastigma
CATTTATAAAACAGGTCTCTAAGGGGGGAGGTTTATCAAATCCATCTTCTTTGTAACTTTTCCTGACAACATTTGATGTGAAGTTAGTGTATAGTGTCTATTAAGAGGATCTCAAAGGTATGGCTGTTTTATTTTCTTTGTCTAATAGGGTACTGTTCATCAACCACTGAACAGCAAACAACAGGTATGGAAATCTTTTTCACCGGAAATAAAACTCAACATCATTAAGACGGCTATTTTTTATTTTCTTTAATTTAAAAACATTCCACTTTGCTTAAATACCACAGAATGCAAACTTTTACTATCAGCTCTAAATAAACACTTTCAAAAACAACACCGTTCCAAAATCTGAATACTAAATACTATTGCTAGTTATTGTTTAAGTGTTAACTTTTTATTGTGTCTCTCTTATTGTTTATCAGATCATAAAGATTTAACAACAGAATCCACAACAGGTAAACACAGACAAAACAAAGATGTTAAAGGTGGTCTTGTCAATTCTAAAGTATTTCCTTTAATTGATGTTGTTGGTCCAGCTGCACCCTGTGGTGGCTACTTCTATAGCAGCTATAGCACTTTCTACAGCCCCAACTATCCAAACGACTACCCTAACAATGCTGACTGTGTATGGTACATCAGACCAAGCAGAGAAATCGTGCGGCTGGGGATCTCTAATGTAGAGTAAGTGTTAGTAAGGTGCGATGTGTGTGATAGTAAACCATTAACGTTACACGGTGGGGAATTAAAGTAAAAGCTACATTTTTTTCTTGTGCTCGTCACAGCATTGAGTGTAGCTTTGACAACATTTGGGTCTATGACGGCTCCAGCACCGGATCCAGACTTTTAGGAACGTATTGCGACGGTGACAACGTCTTCTATTCAACCGGTCGCAATATAACCGTGCGTTTCACCAGTGATGACATTGTGACCTTCTCAGGGTTCCGTGTCCACTACAGAGCAGTGGGTGAGCATCTCTGTTTTTTTGTATTTTAATAAAAGAACTAACCATGCCATATTTTCACATTCAGATTTGTGTTGATGTGTTTTTGCATCTTTTTCTCTACAGATGAAGGTTCCTGCCAAAATAACTGCAACTTTCACTCTGGAAACTGTTCTTGCTCTTCACCTTGCAGAGATGAAGGAAACTGTTGTCCGGACTACGAGGGTATGAATTAATGTAAACTAACTCAATGTAATGAAAACATTTAATTAAATTATTTCAGTTCTGCTAGTAATTTTGTTTGTAAAGACAGCACTAAGTCATGTAAACTAAATGGAGATGAGCAAATTTGGTTTTAATTTTCCTTCCTCGTGAGCAAATCCCAAATATATATTCAATACAGCATTCAAAGCAACACAAATGGCAAAACTATCCAAAAAAGTATTTAAAACAAATTGGAATGCAAACATTGAAAGAATAAACAAATAAATAGCAAAAAAAAGCGCAAGACATGGCCAGAATTAAAAAAAAAGGTTTTCTTCAATCCCATTAAACTAAACTACACATGGCTTTACTTGGAGAACTGCATGAACAAAGGAGATGAAATATCAGAATCTATTATCTATATTGTTGATTTTTTTTCCCCTTTGTGAATAGGGGTGTAACGGATCACGGATAATCCTTTTTAAGCATTCTTTTCTCTTAGTTTTTTGTTAATTTGGTCTCAAGACATGCAAATGTAATGAGAAACTACATGTTTTAGCATGTTGTTTGTGTTCAAAGTTTAAATATCTTTTGTTTAATAAATAGGCCTCCATGAACTAATGTTTTGATGATATAAATATTGTAAGTAAAGTTCTTTATATGGTTATTGAACATATATTTGATGCATTTCCAAAAATATATTTAGCTTTTATCTTTTTTTTTTTTTTTTTTTTTTTACTGATCCGAAAAATGATCCGAACCGTCACCCTAAAACCGTGACACGATCCGAACCGCGGGTTTTGTGATCCGTTACACCCCTACTTGTGAAACATGCTGAGTCATGATGTCAGACCAGGATCAAACTAAATTAAATTGCTGCAAAATCTTCTCAAAATTAAGATAAAACTATTTAACTCTACAAAGAAATGCGTTTTGCACTCAGAAAGTTTTAGTACATTTTAAAAATTTCAGATTAGATAAAATGCATAATATACTGTATTTTCCGGACTATAAGTCGCGCTTTTTTTCATAGATTTTCCAAGGGTGCGACTTATACTCAGGAGCGACTTATATGTGATTTTGTTAGACATAAATAGGCTCATATATTTGTTATTTTCCCCACTTAAACCAGTTGCCTTTTGCCGGTGGTTTCCCAATAACAACCACTAGAGGGCACTGTAGGTTTTTGTATCAGTATCTACTGCTGTCAGCTGACAGAAACACAGAAGAAAAAGTTACGTTCAAAACAAACGTTCCTGATAATCTAATCATTCTCCTCATGGATGATGCATTTCATGTCCAATGCAACGTTACATCGGGCTTGTTGAATTTGTTCATAAATGTTGGACTATTCTCTTAAAAGTGTGACTTATACTCCGGAGCGACTTATACATGTTTTTTTTCTTCATTATGCATTTTTTTGGCTACTGCGACTTATACTCCGGTGCGACTTATAGTCCGGAAAATACGGCATACATATTTGACACACAAATAAAGAATAATAATATCTTAATTACTTGATTCTTTCTCATAGCCTCCTGCCAGAGGCCAATTGTTGAACCTACAACAGGTATGAAACGCTCAACGAAATCTCCTCATTTAGAGTAATTGTTTCATTCATCAATGAGTTTTAAAATTAAGATGATCTAATTGTCCAACTGTTGTGTAAATCTCTTTTTTTCAGATCCAATTTCAAAAGAAACATCCCATACAGGTTTGGTAACATCTGTCTAACCAAATATTGTTGAATTAAAACTTTTATTTATTTATTTTTTAATGTGATGCAACTTTTTATTTATTTATTTATTTTTTTACCCCTGCTTTGTTTTCTAGATCAGCCTTCATGTCGGCACAACTGCGGTTCTAACATGGGAAGCTGCTCCTGCACAAGCCAGTGCAAATACAATGGCAGCTGTTGTCATGATTATTACTGTGAGTATTTAGTCTCTTCAAAGCCCAACACAGAAGAAGTACTCAGAACACACTACCAAGACGCTTTGTTTGAGACTTTTCTTTGCAAAAGCATTTCCTTGTTCTTACTGAGGCTTTTTTTTACTGAAAGATGCAATTGGAAGGGAAGAAAATACATTTTGCAAATACATTCAGTTTCTAATATTAAATATATACACAGTATATATTTTTTTCAAAATTTCTATTTTGCATAAATACGTGTAGACTTAAATAGTTTAATGATTTCATAATTTCTTTTTACTGAAAGAACTTAATTTGTGATGTTTGTTCTGTACTAACATTTTTTGATTCTTGATAAAAACTTAGATACTTTTTACAAACCGATAAAAGTGGGGACAAAATTGTGCTCACACTGGATATTGCAAATACTATTATATTTAAATTTAACAGCAAATTTTCTCTTTTGTTACTATGAAAAGTGCTTCCACTTTCTGAAGCTGCTCAGTTCTCTTCAGGGTAAAGGAGTTGCTGGAGCCTATCCCAGCCACAGTTTTGTGTTTTTTTCCCATATTTCTTTCTAAAACAACTACTTTTAAATAAATTGACAAAAATAATTTAAATTCCTTTGCTAATACCCTGGTCTAAATAGAGACACTGTTGGCTCCTCTCTTGTTATATTTGACCACATATTCATTTGTGTGACATAAAACAAATCAAAAAAAGACATTTAATAACATTTGACAAGCTCAGGATTTAAAAATGTTCGAAGGCAGTGACAAAAAAAGGAAAAAGCTAGACTCTAAAACAAACAAAGAACAAGTCTCTGACAGAGGAAATCTATAAATTCTACATTTTTTGCTAAAATGTTGTAACTTTTCCTAAGAATGTTTGATAATAAGTTAGTGTATAATGTCTATTAGGAGGATCGACTTATTTCTGTTCTTTGTCAAACAGGGTACTGTTCACCAACCACTAAACCACAAACTACAGGTATGGAAATCTTTTTTGTCTGAAATTTAACACAACATCAATGAGACTTCTATAAAATGTTGTATTTTCTTTAATTTGAAATATCCTGTTGTGATTTTATACCACAGACGGTTAACATTTACGGGCTTTTCTAAATAAACAGATGTGAAAACAACACCATTCCAAAATCTGACCTCACTGCTTTACTAGTAAATGCATACTTACTATATACTGGATATTCAAATACTATTGCTTGTTGCTGTTCATGTGTCAACTTTGTATTCTGTCTTTCTTATTATTTATCAGTTTAGAGAGATTTCCAAACAGATAAATACAAATATTTTTTTTTCCATTAAGCTGGCCGTTTAATTCTAATGTCTTCCCTTTAATTTGATGCGAATGGAGCAGCTGCACCCTGTGGTGGCTACCTCTATAGCAGCTATAGCACTTTCTACAGCCCCAACTATCCAAACGACTACCATAACAATGCAGACTGTATATGGTACATCAGACCAAGCAGAGGAATCGTGCGGCTGGGGATCTCTAAGGCAAAGTAAGTGTTGTGCGAGGTGAGAAGTGTGTGATTACAAACTATTAACATTATATGGTGAGGTACTTTAAAGTAAGCTATTTTTTTCTGTTTTTCACAGCATTCAGTGTAGTAAGGACAACATTTGGGTCTATGATGGCTCCAGCACCGGATCCAGACTTTTAGGAACGTTTTGCAACAATATGAGAATCTTCTATT
>NC_050526.1:5813833-5823483 GCF_002922805.2 Oryzias melastigma
TGAAATGATGTCAGGCCAGGATCCATCAAAATGCAATTGCTGCAAAAATATTTTCAAAATTAAGACAACATTTTTAACACTATAAAAAAATGTCTTTTGCACTCTGAAAATGATTGTATAATTTCTCAGTTTCAAATTAGACCAAGCACATGACATACATTGTTGACACAAAAAAGTTATTATTTACTTGATTTTTTTTTCTCATAGATTATTGCCACACGACAACCGTTGAACCTGCAACAGCTATGATGACAACCGTTGAACTCGCAACAGGAATGAAGACAACTGTTGAACCTGCAACAGGAAGGATGACAACCATTGAACCTGCAACAGGAATGATGACAACCATTGAACCTGCAACAGGAAGGATGACAACCGTTGAACCTGCAACAGGTATGACGACACCCGTTGAACCTGCAACAGGAATGACGACAACTGTTGAACCTGCAACAGGTATGAAACACTCAACACAACGTATTTTTCCGCCATCAGCGAATCTCATTGACATTACATCCATGTTTCACACACAGCTCAGCCTTCTTGTCGCCTTAACTGTGGCAGTGACCTAGGAAGCTGTTCCTGTTCCAGCTCTTGCAACTACAATGGCAACTGTTGCCGTGACTACCACTGTAAGTGTTATTTCCCGCACTGCGCAGACACACTTTGATCCCACCTGCTGTTTGCCTCACATTGATGGGGTTTTTGTCACAGGCAGTGTATACTATTTACTGGACAGAACAAGTGTTGGCGTCCCCCAAAGGAGATGCATTACCTTCGGCCAATCAAACTGTCAATCAAACGTTCGAGGTGGGGCCAGCAGGCTTTAACCCTAGGCATCTGATTCAGTTTATAACTCAAATAACTTGCGATAAGGGAAAATTAAGGGAAAAATAACCAAGGATCAATTTCAAAATTAGGATTAGAAAGAAGGAGTTAAGAAGAATGCACCAGAGTAAGAATGGTTATTCTAACGAATAAAATGACTCTATTTCTTAATGGAAGTCTATGAGACTTTGGCCTTCTTGCAACCAGCGGGTACTTCCTATTAGGAACACAAAAGGGGAGAGGTTACTATGTCGATTCACTATACAGTCAATGGTTTTTGCTTATTGTCATCTGAAATACATCTATACACGGAGATGCAAAGGCAAGACATGTTGGGAAAACTGATTTTTTTAATTTGCTTTCAATCGCTGTGTATTGCTTTATTTGGAATCATAAAGCATCTTGTTTTTATGTTCGTGTGTATTTTCAGAAATCTCTTTACATTAAGTAATTTCTATTTTCAAATTTCAGATTACTGCTACACAACAGATTATCCTGTCACAGGTAGGAAACACCTGACGAGGTGGTGAAAGGAAAAACAATTCCCTATAAAATCAGGAAGTCTTACAAAACCAACGTCTGTGTACCACAGCTGAACAATCATGTCGAGACTACTGTGGCGGTTACCCTGGAGGCTGTTCCTGTTACAGCGACTGCGAGTACTATGGCAGCTGTTGCCATGACTACTATAGTAAGCATTATGCCATTCGCCTGTAAGCTCAGTTAGGGCTCTTAATTAGTTTTTTTTTTGCATACAATGAGAGGGAGGAAGCAGTGGTTATTTAAAACTGCAGACCGTAACTTCTATTTTAGAATAAAACACTTACTTTTAATTTAAAAAAAAAAAGTGCCACAAGGAGCAAACATCAGTTCTGTGTGCAGAAAAAGAAAACTTCTCTTTGATCAGATGTATGCAACATTTCAAGTTTTGCACATCTTTCTTGAATAATTGATTATCTCCTCCCTTAGCTTACTGCCAGACGGCCAATATCCCCACAACAGGTAGGAAGCCCTCATCCGTCATGTCGAAAATACATAAATAAATCCAAATATTGTTTATCTTGCAATAAGAAATTTTTTAAGAACTTTCCGTTTTGTCCAGCTGAGCCCTCATGTCGCTACAACTGTGGGACCTATCAGGGAAGCTGTTCCTGCTACAGCTCCTGTGAATACTATGGCAACTGCTGTCATGACTACTACTGTAAGTATGGTGTACATAGTATAACTAAAAATACTTTTAATACAAATTAACCAATGTCTCTCCTTTTTTAAAGCTTACTGTGGATCCAGTACACCTTCAGGTATGACTGTGTGCAGGTTGTCCTCTGCAGTTACATTGTAGCTCTCTGTAATGACCTGCTCTTGTTGACTAGAATCATGTGGAGGCTCGCTGTTCAGCTCTGGCACCTTTTCCAGCCCTAATTATCCCTCCTACTACAACGACAATAGCTACTGTGTCTGGCAGCTCAGAGCTTCTCACAACCAAAGAATCTACCTGGTCTTCACATTCCTGCAGTATGTATGAAAATAAAAACTCATTATCATTGTTTAAGTTGTGATACAAAAGCGATTGTTTTCCTGTTTCTATAAAATAGGCTGGATACCTGCTGCTCTTGTGATTACATCTCAGTTTATGATGGACCGTCAGTCAGTTCGCCACGTTTAGCAAAAGTCTGCAACAACGGCTCGAGCGCCTTCTTCTCCACGTCGGAGTACATGACCGTCGTCTTCCAGACTGACGGTTCTGTGGTTGCACGAGGATTCACTGCAGAGTTCTTGAGCTCTTTGAAACCAAACTCAGGTGAAAATGTAAACGATTACAGGGTATTCACGAGTTAAACGTTGAAAAAAGTTTAAAAAAAATGATGTTTTAAGATAGTAAATTCTAAAATAATACTTGTTTTTTTCGGTTTTTGTGTTAAATTAGAGATACTTACACGTCAGTTTTAGCATTTTTCCATGGCTCAACATTGCTCTCATGTTGCATTTTTCGGACTTTGACAATCTTTTTGATGGTTGTCCTCCCTTTTTGTAAAATATGCAGATCATTTTTAGAATAAAAATTAACTACTTTTCAATATTGTATTCCGCAGTTTTTTGAATACATTTGAACTAAATGAAGCAGTCTAAAAAGTTAATGCTACACAAATATATAAACTTTAGATTTTCTTCATAATAACTAAATTTTTGTAATTGTAAAACTCAAACATAAACACCTGGGATTGTAACCTAAAAATGTAGCATTTTTTATTTTTTCCTTAATTGTGTCTTAACTTTATTGAAGTTGATTTCAATAACTTTTACAAGAAATTATATTTGACAATAAATGTGTCTTTTCAAACCGAACAAACAAAAATTGATACGTCCACTAGCTATTGTCAATTTTAAAAAATAAAATGTAAAAATAAAGTAGGAATTTGGCATTGTCTTTGACTCCAACCTTTTGCCGTAGGTCGAACGGATTGCTCCTCAGACAGCATGAACATTATCCTGGACCGTGCTTACCTAAGCTCGTTGGGTTACGACGGCCACAGTTTGTATCTGAGGGATCCTCACTGCCGGCCACAGATTTCCTCCTACAACGTGGTCTTCAGTTTCCCGCTCAACACCTGCGGCAACTACAGGGAAGTAAGCTATTTATGACTTTTTTTCTAATATTCCTTCTAAAAAAAAACCCCATTAAGTTTGTGAGTCTGAATATAAATATTTTTCATATATTTTACATCGATCAGGTTGTAAATGACAGAATTGTGTACACCAACAACATCTACGCTTACTCCTCCACCTATGGAGAGATCACGCGGCAGTCTCAGTTCAAGATGAACGTCACCTGCATCATGGAGAAGGACTCCATTTCCCAGATCATGTATATTGCCGATGGCGAGTTAAACACCACCGTCACTGGCTCGGGCAGATACAACACCAGCATGGATTTCTACAGATCCGGCAGTTTCTATGATAAGGTGTGTGTGGCTTTAAACTCTCGTCTTTTCACTGGAACTGTTCTCAATGCTCAAACTTTCTCACATTCAGGTGACCACATTTCCGTATGTAGTCGTACTCAACGAATACCTGTACGTCCAAGTGAACTTGAGAAGAGGTGACAGCACTCTGGTACTCTTCATCGACACCTGTGTGACTTCTCCATCACCTTTTGACTTCCATTCCAGACCTTACTTCCTGGTTAAAGACGGGTAAGATTAAAATATCATTTTGTCTCCCACTTGCTCAATTAAAACCTTCAAAAAGTTGGCCTTTTTGGGTTTATCTAATATAAATGTGTTTTCTCCTCAGATGTTCTGTTGATAGCACCTACTACTCTATTAGCAGTGGTTCTAGACCTTACGCCCGTTTCAGATTTAAGGCTTTCCAGTTCCTCCGAGCTACGGATCATGTGTACATGCAATGCAAAGTCATAATTTGTCCCGCCTCCGACTACAATTCCCGCTGCCGCCGTGGCTGCAGGAGGCGGAGCAAAAGAAGCCTGGGGTCAAAGCACGACACCCAGACTCTGGTTGTGGGTCCCATCACACTGAAAGGTCAGTTTGCAGAAATGACAAGTTCTGTAAATGTAAATGGAGAAAAAAATCATGACATTCTTCTATCTTTCTAACCAGATCTTGAGAAAGACGAGGAAGGGGCTGAAAATCAGAATGAGGCGTAACTTCTCTGCAACCTACTTCAGTCAACTTTCCAGTCCACTAAATAATACTCACATCTACATTCTTCTTTCTACTTAATTGATTAAAGGCAACAACAACAAAATAACTGGTGTGTTTCATTTGTCAAGTTAATAAAATAAAAGGAAAAGCCTTGAATCCAAAACGATGAAGGAAGAAGCACAGATTTAACTGAGGGTTTGCAGAGTCTGAGAGTGGTAAAAAGCTGCCAGTCACATAGCTAATAAAGGCTAAAGTATTAAGCAAAGAATCCTGAGTGAAACGTTCATTGCAAATCCATCCCTGAGTTCACTGGATTCAATGCCAACAATTACACTCAACCTCTATTCACTCATTTCCAAGTCCACTGCACAGGTTTACAAGCTAGTAGATTTTTGAAAACTGAAGAGGCAATACACCTACAAGACAACAAGTGAAAGAGGGGCGGGGCTTTTATACTGGAGCTGCAGAACATGATTTTGCGACTCACACTAGTTGACCAATCACAAAATTCAACTATAATACCTTGTTTCAACCTGTAGGGGGCACCACACGGACTGTTTTTGACTATATTTTCAGGAATTAAACACGTTTATTTTAATTTGTCAAAAATTTGGCAATGACCAACAGACAGCACTTTAAAGCCCCATTTATAGAGGTCAACAGCCCAAAAAAGTTGATATAAGCGAAAAGCAAAGCTGATATAAAAGAAGGACCAAGACCATGAAAAGTCTTATAAACCATTAAAAGAATCTTAAAATCAATCCTAAAGCAGAGACTTCAAGATCGTCGTGATATGCTCCCTCTTCCTGGTTCTCGTTAAAAGGCGTGCAGCTGAGTTTTGGACAAGCTGCACGTGATTAAGGATTGTTTTCTTTACACCAGAAAGAAGTGCATTACAGTAATCTATTCTTGGTGCTATAATGGCATGGATTAAGATTTCATGCCCTGACTCTAGAGAGAACGGGCCTAATCGGGTGATGTTCCTCAGATGATACATGTACTGGTCAAAGCTAAGATCTGCATCTGGGTTCACACACAGATTCTTTACTGTGTCACAAACATTCTTACAGTTGGTTGTCAGATAAGATTGGACTATTTCTCTTTCAGCTTCAGAATTTATAACCAAGACCTCAGTTTTGTCTTGTTTAAACTCCAAGAAGTTCTCTCTCATCCACATGGTAATATCAAAAAAACAGTTTAAAAGGCTGTCCATGGGCTCCGTGTCATCTACGTACAGTTGAGTGTCATCAGCATAGCTATGAAAGTTAATGCAGTGTCTCCCATGTGACGTTACCAAGCGGAAGCATGTACAGATTAAAAAGTGAGGGATCCAGGATGGAGCCTTGAGGCACCCCACATGTCAGTTTGTGCCTTCCAAATGAAAAATCATTTAATTTGACAATAAAATCTCAATCTGTGAGGTAGGATTTAAACCAAATAAAAGCTATCCTGGTAATTCCAATCATGTCATGAAGTGTGTTGAGCTATCCTATGGGGTTCTGATGACCCGACCCTTATATTGATGTGTGATCCCTCCCATGACAAAGGTGGACAGGACCTTATGCCTGCCATGGACAGCAGTGAAGATAAAAAATCTATGAAAAAAAAAGTTCAGTGCACTATCTTGTGGGGTCTAGATGACTCCCCGTTTAATGTAAACATGCCTAGGATAGACCAAGGGTTACAAGGATAGAGTGGTCGACTGTGTCAAAGGCTGAACTCACATTCAGTAAGACAAAAACAGATACTTTTTTCATGTCAGCATTGGACCTGAGATCCTTTAAGACCCTGACCAGTGCCATCTCTGTTGAGTGGTGAGGTCTAAAACCAGACTGAAACTTTCCTAAAATGTTATTTTCACTAACAAAATCATTCAGTTAAGTAAAAACAAGCTACGATAAAAATGACAGGTTGGATTTTGGCCGGTAGTTGTTTAGATTGGAGACATCTAAACCACCCGTCTTCAGAATGGTCTCACCATAGCAGTCTTAATGGATGCAGGGATGCCTCCAGTCTGAATAAACTGATCAAGATGCTCAGTAGCTGTGAGAACTGACTTAAAAATGAGGTGAGTATGGGATCAATGGAACAGGTTTTGGTTTTCATTTGGGGCATCACTTGTCGGAGTGTTGCAGCATCAATCAAGACAAAACGACCAAGCGTTCTGTCACTGATAGGAGGACGTGCAGTGGAAAGACCAGCAAGGGTCCATTGATTCCTTCCTTAATGATCTAATGTCATCCATCTTAGTGGTGAAGGGGACTGCAAACTCATCGCAGATTTTACTACTAAAGGTGGAGGGTGGGCCAGAGACTATACTGATTATTTTGTTTATTGTGGCAAAGAGGATGTTTTGTATTT
Source organism: Oryzias melastigma (assembly GCF_002922805.2). Classification (NCBI taxonomy): domain Eukaryota; kingdom Metazoa; phylum Chordata; class Actinopteri; order Beloniformes; family Adrianichthyidae; genus Oryzias; species Oryzias melastigma. The sequence goes on from NC_050526.1 coordinate 5,820,682, forward strand.
GACTGATTTTCTGCATTGAAATTTGAGAAATAGTCCTGCCTTTTCTGTTTTATTGAGTTATTGTAGTATATTAGTGTGTTTCTATAAAATTGATGATGTATCATAAGTTTTGTTTTGTGCCATTGTCATTCCTTCCTCCTTGTCATTATTTTTAGCTTATTTATATCTTCAGTTCCCTCCAAGGAGGTGGAGCTGTCTCTTTGACAGTTTTTAAATTTAATGGAACAACTATATCCAGAATTGTGGTGAATTCATAAATCTACAAATGGATATGCTGGTTTTCTAAATGCGAGATAAAGTTTGAAACTACTTCAGGGTGTAGACAGCTCCTTCTAACGGTCCTCTCAGGAAGCCCCTTAATGGTGTAGTCATGAACCTTAAAAAACACACATGAACCATTAGAAATGTCCACATGCACAACATAGGTCACGGAGACCTTCAGGCCGTGAGTAACAATGAGAGCCAGAGTGTGACCTCTATTGGGGTGGGCACATTCGCATGTTGAATAAAATCCATAGCTGGTAAAATGTAAAAAAAAATCCCAGACATACATTTCTCAAGGATTGTTGACATGCACGTTAAAATTCCCTAGAACCATTATTTTCCTAAAATTCACGTAAACTAACAAATGCAGTTCTGAGAAGTCGTAAATAAAAGCTGAATTACACTTTGGCAGTCTGTACACTATCAAACACAACATGACAGGATTATTTAAACAATGGCCTGTTATTCAAAAGAATGATGTTTGTTAAAAATGGTGCCTAATACCATCAGATAAAATTGCAGCAGGGCCACCACCCCTGCCTTGTTTTCTATTCCTGTTTGTGAAGTTAAAAAGCAGTGGTGTTGCCTCTGACAGTGACATTAGTGCACCAGAGTTCCAAGTCTGTTAAAAACAGGCCATTGAAATTGTGATCTAAAATAAAGACTTGAATAAGAAATTATTTGTTTGATGGTGATTGAATGCTTAAGAGTTCCAAATTCAGTTCAGATAATGGTGATGACTGGATGAGTTATGGACATGCACAGCTTTAAGATTATTGTAGACCCTGTTACATTTCCTAGCGTGAACCACAGACCGTGTGGATATGACAGTGGTGGTGATGGTTTGGGGGATGTGATGAAGGGGTCTGAATGAAGGGACATAGTTTTGTTGTGGTTCTGCAGGTGTTGGTTCCAAGGGAGTATTCAGATTTGATAGTCAGTCATCTTAGCAGTTAAAATATTGGTTCCAAGGGGACTGGGGTGAAGAGCATCACATCGTTTAGGCAAATAGGAAAAAAAAAAAATTCAACAAGCTATTCGAAAACTTAATTTGAATTTCTGTGAAATCAACTTTTTTGAGTTCCTTAATAAAGCAGATGACAGTATAGATCTGTCATAAATAGTAATATATATATGTGTGTGTGTGTGTGTGTGTGTGTGTAAAAATTTCAGTGGATAAATATGGTCAAAAAGTAACACTCTTCTTAGAAAAAAATCTATGAAACTGGAATGAGTAAACACAGATGAGGCATGCATAGATAACAAACAAACAAATACAATGATTATTATTGTAGCAATTATAGTATTATGTCAAGCTAAAGTAGTATAAATAATACATAAATAATAAAACAGATAAATAACAAAAATTGAACATTTTCTTTTGATCTATGAGTCAACATATCCATGATCTACCGGTACATATTAATTATAATCAGTACAAACACCTAAAATGAGACGTTTTTGTTGGAACAAAACTTTTTCAGCTTTATACTAAATACATCTATTACTGAATATAGCATAAAAAAAAATCTGAAATTATTGAGGATGCTTATTAAAACATGAAGACTTAAACCAGACCTGAAACTAAAACTTTTGCTGTGAAACTTAAATGTTTAACTTGTGTTTTATTGAGGAAAATCCTTAGAGTTTATTTCGACATCCTTGACTTAAATGTAAGAAGACCTTCCAAGGCACACCTGATTCAACAAGACAAGATGCACCAGATTTTCTCACCGGAGGGAGTGACGCGATCATGTCCAGAGCTTTGCACTTCTGCCTTTATCTTCTGTAAACAATCTTACTGAAATACTAACAAGAGGTAAATGAAAGAGGACAGTCAGTCAAAATGTTTTTAAATGCCAATGTAAAAAATAATTCTTCAAAATGTTTTGTTTTGGCAGTCTCACCATGTTCAGGTTACTCATCCACAGCTGTTTTCATTTAGTTAATCAACCTCAGTGGATTTAAGTGTCTGGTTTTCAGTTTCTCATGGTCAGGTCATCTGCTCTGTTCTGGTCTCCTGGTTTTGTCATGTTTAAGTTTATTTAGTAAATGTTTGTTTCTGCAAACAAATCTGGTCTCCTGCATTAAGGTCCTTCATACACCATTCTTGACAGTTTGTAAGAAAATGGAAGAAAGGAGAAATTAACAAGTAAATAGTCAAACTCTTCTTCAAGTAGTTAACCAACTAATAAACTATTTTTGTTATTTCATGGATTCAATGTGTCTTGTGTCTCCTGTGTACGTGCAAATATGTTTATTTATGATTAAAAGTATTTATAAATGGCATAATTCAATATGAATATATATATATATATATATATATATATATATATATATATATATATATACACACATATGTATTCAGTACAGAAATGTATTTATCCACAATTATCACAAAGAATTTGCTCCATTTTATTATGATTTTCAATCATAACTGAATGTGATTGCATACCTATGGAATTTAAGTAGTATAAATGTATAAATCATTTTTCTGTCCAAACAAGCACACAAAATAAGGACAAAGATCAGATATAT
>NC_050526.1:5825662-5828662 GCF_002922805.2 Oryzias melastigma
TTTTTTTTTTTTTTTTTGACTGCAGATATGACGTCACCGATTTCACAAAGTGAAATCAATATAAACGTTTGACATCGTCTATTTATAAGTCCACTGAGTTCTGATGATGAAAATGTGGAAAGTTTGCAAAAATTGTTCAAACGCAATGCATTGTGGTCTATATTTGTTAATATAGAGAGCATTGAGGCACATTAGTTTTTCGCAAAGAATTATGGGAAACTTTTAGGGCATTAAATTCAGAATTGTCAGTTCGGGCAGCACTACAAAATAGGGAACACACTAAAAAGTGAGTAGCAGCGGAATTTGGACATAACCAAAGAGATGAATGAAATTCTCTCATTTGTATTCTGCTAGTTTTTTTTCTTCTAAATCTTGCACTAAGTTAATTAGATGGAGATAAGTAAACTTGATTGGAATTTTTATTCTGTTCATGAGCGCCACACAAATATACATTTAATGAATGTTTCAAAGCTACACTAACTGTAAAACTACCCAAAAAGTGCATTCAACACATATTGCAAAGCAATAAAATAAAACAATAAATTAAATAGCAAACTAAAAGCATTAGAAGGGGACAGAATGAAGCTATATATATATATATATATATATATATATATATATATATGTATATAAAATTCATGATCTCAGGCCAGAATAATTCAAAACATAACAATATAAAAAATGTTCTTTGCACTGTTCATGTTTTTAAATTCCAGATTAGATCAAACACATGCTATACATACATTTTTGACACAAAAATAAAGATTGATAACTTCTTATTACTTTCTTCTTTGGTTTAGATTATTGCCAGACGACAACCGTTGAACCTGCAACAGGTGAAACACTCAACACAACCTTATTATTTTCTGCCATCAGTGAATCTTATTGACATGACATCCATGTTCCACATGCAGCTCAGCCTTCTTGTCGCTACTACTGTGGCAGTGACCTAGGAAGCTGTTCCTGTTCCAGCTCTTGCAACTACTATGGCAACTGTTGCCATGACTACCACTGTAAGTGTCATTTCAAGCACACACACACTTTGATCACACCTGCTGCTGAAATGCAGTTTGTCTCACATTGTTGTGGTTTTTGCATATTGTTATCTGAAATACATTTATACACCAAAATGCAAAAACAAAGCATGCTGGGAAAACTGAAGTTGTGTTTTTTTTATTTGCTTTGCTTTGCTTTATTTGTATTCATCTTATTTGCATCTTATTCTCATTTTCACGTGTATTTTATATTAAGTAATCTTGATTTTTAAATTTCAGATTACTGCTACACAACGGATTATCCTGTCACAGGTAGGAAACACCTGACGAGGTGGTGAAAAGAAAAAACAATTCACTATAATATCAGGAAGTCTTACAAATCCCACGTCTGTGTACCACAGCGGAACAATCATGTCGAGACTACTGTGGCAGTTACCCTGGAGGATGTTCCTGTTACAGCGACTGCCATTACTACGGCAACTGTTGCCATGACTACTACAGTAAGCATTATGACATTCGAAGTTTAGAACACTGGACAACATGCAGTACCAGGGGCGACCACTAGGATAGAAAATTCTCATGATGTGTCAAAATGAAAAGTTTTCTTTGTGGTGTTAGATTAAAGCACGATTGTTTCTGGCTTTCTGCAAACTCAGAGATTAACCAAACACTAATCTATGGAATTCATCCGATTTCACATTTTTAATTTGGCAATTCACGCAAGTTAAACAGATTAACAAATGAAGTAACCCAAACAAATGGACAAAACCATCAAATTATATCAAGAACATTTTCCATCCATCCATCCATCTTCTTGACCGCTTCTTCCCTTTCGGGGTCGCGGGGGTGCCGGAGCCTATCCCGGCCACTGAAGGGCGAAGGCGGGGTACACCCTGGACAGGTCGCCAGTCTGTCACAGGGCCTCAATCACACACACATCCACTCTCACATTCACACCTAGGGGCAATTTAGAGTCACCAATTAACCTATGAGGCATGTTTTTGGACGGTGGGAGGAAGCCGGAGTCCCCGGTGAAAACCCACGCATGCACGGGGAGAACATGCAAACTCCACACAGAAAGGTCCCAGCCGGGAGTCGAACCGGGGCCTTCTCGCTGTGAGGCGAGAGCGCTAACCACTGCGCCACCGTGCAGCCAGAACATTTTCATTTTTTAAAATAAAATTATTTGTTGTATGAATAAATAAAATATTGTTGGTCAAGCCAAAAATGAAGCAAAATATACAAAAATATACATATTTTATTTCTTAAAATAAAAAAGCACAGTTTGGAGTTAAATTTACAATATTTAAACCATAATATATAACAAAATGGATAATTTGTATTTTCATATTTAATATTAATGAGACGCAGACTTGTTGTTTCTCACCTGTTGCCTCAGGTAGGGCTCTTAGGTTTTTGGAGACAGTGAGAGGAAGGATGAAAATGCTTTTCAAAACTTCAAATCTTCAAATCTAACTTCTATTTCTGAATAAAACTCTTTCTTTGGATGAAAAAAGTCGACAAGTATTTTTTTGCCCAGTTGGAAGCCACCGTCCTCCCACAAGGAGCAAACAAGGAGTCAATAAAACTTGCAGGATCAGTTCTAAAACTGTCATTTTGGAGCCATGTTGGACCGGCCACTGTTTGTCTGGCTATTTGATTATAAACAGAATCAGTACCAACCTTGGTCTGGATACAATAATGCAGATTCCAGAGTCCAAGAACAAAAAATAAACTAACGAAAAGGGTAAACCTCTACTGCACCTTTTTGATCGCATTTATAGTATGCAGCATTGCAACATGAGTTTTGCACATCTTAATTCATTGATTATCTCTTCCTTCAGCTTACTGTGATACAACAATGTACCCCACCTCAGGTAGGAAACTCTCAGCTCTGTCGAAAATACATAAAAACAGACAAATATTGTTTATCTTGCAATCAGGGAAGTTTTACAGAACTATTGGTTTTGTCCAGCTGAGCCCTCATGTCGCTACAACTGTGGGA
>NC_050526.1:5829861-5834557 GCF_002922805.2 Oryzias melastigma
TATTTCACATTATAAACAGAATCAGTACCAACCTTGGTCTGGATACAATAATGCAGATTCCAGAGTCCAAGAACAAAAAATAAACTAACAAAAAGGGTAAACCTCTACTGCACCTTTTAGATTGCATTTATAGTATGCAGCATTGCAACATGAGTTTTCCACATCTTAATTCATTGATTATCTCTTCCTTCAGCTTACTGTGATACAACAATGTACCCCACCTCAGGTAGGAAACTCTCAGCTATGTCGAAAATACATAACAAACAAATATTGTTTATCTTGCAATCAGGGAAGTTTTACAGAACTATTGGTTTTGTCCAGCTGAGCCCTCATGTCGCTACAACTGTGGGAGCTATCAGGGAAGCTGTTCCTGCTCCAGCTCCTGCGAATACTATGGCAACTGCTGTCATGACTACTACTGTAAGTATGGTGTACACCACATGTGTCAAAGTCACGGCCCGGGGGCCCTCCAGATCATTTTATCTTTGTGATTAATAGCCTGATGTTATCTTGCACTTATTTCTAACTTGTATAATTTTGACAACATTTATTTTTATGGAGAATAAAATATTTAAGGTTTAAGTTTGAATTATTGTAGAATAATATTCCTGCATTTTTGATATTCATAATTATGTTAAAAAGTTTCAATGTTTAGAAATTAAGCATTCTGCCAGCTTTTTGGAGTATTTTGGCATTTATTGTGATTTTCTTTTGACTATTTTGAAGTTTAAATAATATTTCAGCTACATGCTAGCTGTTTTGGCTAATTTAAGCTTTTTGTCTGTTTGGAGTTTAGCTAATATTTACTTGTTAGCTGTGTTTTTCAGTTTTTTGGGGGGGCTGTGTTGAAGTTTAGCTATTTTCTTTCAGCCACATGTTAGCTAATTTGGCTAACTCAAGTTTTTTTGGGGGGGTTCTTCAGGCTAATTTGGCATTTAGCTAACATTTTAGCACGCTATTAGCTTTAGCATTTTTAGCCACTAGCTTAAGTGATTTCAGCTCTCAACTTTGGTGTTTTTATATCAATTTAAGCAAATTCAGCGACCAAATTCAGCTTACATCATTCACACGACCATTGTCACAGGAAATGCTATATATCTAGTTCATAGTTATGTTAAAAGCTACAGTTTTAAAGTTTTAAAAATTTAGTATTAGAGGAATGTTTATCCTCTTTGGCCCGTGACTTATGGTGTGTTTTGGATTTTGTCCCATTGAGTTTGACACTCCTGCTGTACATAAAATAACAAAAAATCTTTTAAATAAAAACTCACCAATGTCTCTCCTTTTTTAAAGCTTACTGTGGATCCAGTACACCTTCAGGTATGACTGTGTGCAGGTTGTCCTCTGCAGTTACATTGTAGCTCTCTGTAATGACCTGCTCTTCTTGACTAGAATCATGTGGAGGCTCGCTGTTCAGCTCTGGCACCTTTTCCAGCCCTAATTATCCCTCCTACTACAACGACAATAGTTACTGTGTCTGGCAGCTCAGAGCTTCTCACAACCAAAGAATCTACCTGGTCTTCACATTCCTGCAGTATGTATGAAAATAAAAACTCATTATTATTGTTTAAGTTGTGATACAAAAGCAATTGTTTTCCTGTTTCTATAAAATAGGTTGGATACCTGCTGCTCTTGTGACTACATCTCAGTCTATGATGGACCGTCAGTCAGTTCGCCACGTTTAGCAAAAGTCTGCAACAACGGCTCGACCGCCTTCTTCTCCACGTCGGAGTACATGACCGTCGTCTTCCAGACTGACGGTTCTGTGGTTGCACGAGGATTCACTGCAGAGTTCTTGAGCTCTTTGAAACCAAACTCAGGTGAAAATATGAACAATTACATGGTATTCATGAGTTAAACATTGAAAAAAAAGTTTAAAAAAATGATGTTTTAAGATAGTAAATTCTAAAAAGAGGACTTGATATTTTATTTCATATTAAATTGAAGATACTTTAACGCTAATTCTCACATTTATCATTTTTTAGCTTAATTTAATGGCTCAAAATTGCTCTCATGATGCATTTGACAATCTGAGAATCTGATATTTCAGTAAGTGTATAAAATATGCATTAATACATTGCATGTAATCCATTTTTTAAATGGAAAATCTGTAAATCAACTTACATATCATTATAAGTTGCATTATTTCTTAATGCTAAATTGAGGATACTTAAATCTTAATTTTCATATGTGTCAATTTTAGCATCATTTTATGAATCAAAATTGGTTTCATGATGCATCTTGGGAGTTTGACAACCAGAGAATCTGATGTTTCAGTAAGTTTATAAAATATGCAGTGATACAAGAATGGAGCAATGGTTGTCCTTCCGTTTTTTAATTGGAAAATCTATAAATCAACTTTAGATTCTAAACGAGAGCGAAAAAATATTTATGACATAAACAAGCTTCTTGCACCATTTTTAAATACAATGTTGTGCAAAGTTTTTCTGAATACTTTTGAACCAAATGAAACCGTATAATTAGGTAAAGTATGCAAGATTTTCAATTTTCATCTAAAAAAAATATTTGTTTGTCTTTGTAAAACTCACAAACAAACCATGAACACCTGGAGATCCTAAATTAAAAATGTTTTCATTTTTCCTAAATTGTGCCTAAACTTGCAACTTCATTGAATTTGATTTTTTTAAACATATATTTGATTTTGATTTAATTGTTTATTTTAAGCTATCAACTCAAGAATAATACATGTGCAATACAATCAACAGAGGTTAGAAGCGAACTTATATAATCCCATCCCAGATCTACCTTACCATTTTTTTTTACATAAGTTATCAATATTCAGATAATAACTTGTACTCAGATATTTATACCTTAACAACACAGATTCATGTCATTAAGAATCCTTTAGTAACAATAAAAGACATGATTATGTAAGTAGACATTATATTTCAGACTTTATAACAGCATGTGTAGATCAATTATGAAAATTTCAAAAAATCAAATATCAGACATAAATTAATATGAATCAAATATCAAACAAAAATAGTATACTATAGATCAAATATCAAATTTAAAAATATATATGCAGATTTTTTGTCATTAGAAAAATATTTTGCGTAAATTAAGTATCAAAAATATGTACAAATATTTTTTTTATTAGAAAAGTCATTAATATAAATCACATTTTAGGAATCCAAGTGAAGATGTATGATTAAAGCCTCTTTCAAAGGTCAGTATTACTTCTGCCGGATCAACAGCCGTTCTTGCTGTTATGTTATCTGCAGACTTTGTTTCATTATATTCAACAAAATTAAGTGTCTAAACATATTTCAAGTTAAAACAGAACATACATGTTCACTAGTTCTTGTATTTTTTTTATATTTGGTGTAAAAATTAAGTAGAAATTTAGCATTTTTGTCTGACTCCAATCTTTTGCCGTAGGTCGAACGGATTGCTCCTCAGACAGCATGAACATTATCCTGGACCGTGCTTACCTAAGCTCGTTGGGTTACGACGGCCACAGTTTGTATCTGAGGGATCCTCACTGCCGGCCACAGATTTCCTCCTACAACGTGGTCTTCAGTTTCCCGCTCAACACCTGCGGCAACTACAGGGAAGTAAGCTATTTATGGACTTTTTAAAAAATATATGTATTCTTCCTTCAAAAATAACAAATGTTAAATGTGTAAATCTGAATATATGGTCTAACATGCTTTGCATTGATCAGGTTATAAATGACAGAATTGTGTACACCAACAACATCTACGCTTACTCCTCCACCTATGGAGAGATCACGCGGCAGTCTCAGTTCAAGATGAACGTCACCTGCATCATGGAGAAGGACTCCATTTCCCAGATCATGTATATTGCCGATGGCGAGTTAAACACCACCGTCACTGGCTCAGGCAGATACAACACCAGCATGGATTTCTACAGATCCGGCAGTTTCTATGATAAGGTGTGTGTGGCTTTAAACTCTCGTCTTTTCACTAGAACTGTTCTCAAAGCTCAAACTTTCTCACATTCAGGTGACCACATTTCCGTATGTAGTCGTACTCAACGAATACCTGTACGTCCAAGTGAACTTGAGAAGAGGTGACAGCACTCTGGTACTCTTCATCGACACCTGTGTGACTTCTCCATCACCTTTTGACTTCCATTCTAGACCTTACTTCCTGGTTAAAGACGGGTAAGATTAAAATATCATTTTGAATCCCACATTCAGTTTAAACCAGGAGTGTCAAACTCAATCGCACAGGGGGCCAAAATCCAAAACACCCCTTAGGTCGCAGGCCGAACATGATAAACATTTATTGAAAACTCTAAAACTACATTTTTAAAGCCGTAACTTTTTAACATAATTATGAACTAAATATATAGCATTACCTGTAATGATGCTAGTGTGAATGCTGTAAGCTAGATTTGGCCGCTGAAGATGCTAGTGCTGATAGCTGAAGACGCTGAAATTGATAGTCAAAAGCTGAAGCTTATAGGCAGCTAAAATACTAGCTAAATGTCAAATTAGCCTAAAAAAACAAACAAACAAAAAAAACTTAGGTTGGCCAAAACAGCTAGCATGCAGCTGTAAAAAAAGAACTAAACTTCAAAATATCCTAAAAAACTTAAAAAGCTTTAATTAGCCAAAAGAGCTAGCATGTGGCTGAAATATTAGCTAAACTCATAAACAGCCAAAAAGAAGCCTAAGTTAGCCAAAAGAGCTAGCATGTGGCTGAAA
>NC_050526.1:5834876-5844293 GCF_002922805.2 Oryzias melastigma
AGCTAGCATGTAGCAGAAATATTAGCTAAACTCTAATATAGCCTAAAATCTTAGTAAATGCCAAAATAGTCCAAAAAGCTAGCAGAATGGCATTTCTTAAAACTATATAAACATAACTTTTTAAAAAATATATAATTGTAAATAGAAATATTATTCCAGATTATATCAACTTAAACCTTAAATAACTTTCAATATTTTACTCTCCATAAAACTATATTTTGTCAAAATAATACAAGTTAGAAATAAGTGCAAGATAACATTGAGCCATTAATAAAAATAAAATAAAATAATCTAGAGGGACGGATATATTTACCTGTAGGGCCGGATCCGGCCCCCGGGCCTTGACTTTGGCACATGGTTGAAACCTTTAAAAAGTTGTCTTATTTGGGTTGTTTTTATTATCTGATATAAATGTGTTTTCTCCTCAGATGTCCTGTTGACAGCACCTACTACTCTATTAGCAGTGGTTCTAGACCTTACGCCCGTTTCAGATTTAAGGCTTTCCAGTTCCTCCGAGCTACAGATCATGTGTACATGCAATGCAAAGTCATAATCTGTCCCGCCTCCGACTACAATTCCCGCTGCCGCCGTGGCTGCAGGAGGCGGAGCAAAAGAAGCCTGGGGTCAAAGCACGACACCCAGACTCTGGTTGTGGGTCCCATCACACTGAAAGGTCAGTTTGCAGAAATGACAAGTTCTGTAAATGTAAATGGAGAAAAATCATGATATTTTTCTTTCTTTTTTGCCAGATCTTAAAGACGAGGAAGGGGCTGAAAAGCAGAATGAGGCTTAACTCCTCTGGAATCTACTTCAATCAACTTTCATTACACTGAATTATACTCACCATCTACATTCTTCTTCTTTCTTTTAACCTGATTAAAGGCATCAACAACAAAAAAATGTCTTTTATTTTGGCAAACTCAAACACAGAAGACACAATTATTCAATCAATTTCTCTTTAATCCAAAAAGATGAAGAAAAAAAACTTAAGGCAAAGTTAGGTTAGAAAACACTTAGAATTTATCTCACATTTTACTAATCATGGAGATCTTAACGTGAGAAGGCTTTAGTATTTTTCATGAATCTACCACACAGAGAGCATAAGGCAACCATTACTGATGTCCCCAGCACTGCAAGAACAGCACCAAGGACATGCATCTAAAAAAACATTAACTATGTTTTCCACATGGGTTGCTAAGCAACAGACAACAGTAGCCAAGACAAAAGACGACCTTGCTAAAGTAGCAGTTTCACTGCAATACAATTGTACTTGTTTGACACAGAACATCTATCCAATTATTCATGAAACAATACTCAATACATGTTTTTTTTTTTTTTTTTTAGAAGCACAGATTTAGATGACTGATGGGAATTTTCAAGGCGAGTTATCGCAAAGTCCAAACGTGGCGAGCTACGTGGCAGTTCGGAAATAGTCTTTACACGTCCTTAAATGTGGAAACGCTGGATATCAACGTAACTTCATACCAATATCAAAATATAAGAGGCAGTTAAGATCGCTGCATATAGGAGATAACAGTAAACGACTGATCAAAAAAGAGAAAAATTATTACCGGTGAAAAGTTTGGCCTGATTTTACAGTTATCATACAAACAGCTGACAATAAGTCTCGTCTTTCAGCAGCAGGAGATTTTGGCCCAATAAGAAAAAAAAACAAAACCAAAAAATAAAATAATGGCCACTTTACTCTTTTTCCATCAAAAGGTTTTGGCTCATTCATTTTTTTTAATGTAACAATATCAATTCATTAGTAAAAACAAGACAAAAACAGTCTTTTTCAGCTTGGACACTAGAAAATGACTCATTAGGCACTGCAAAAGTAATAAACTTTGTAATATTAAAAAAAAAAAAAAAAGATCACTCAAGGCCAGTCAGTTCGACTTCATATCAAAACAGTTGAGTTTGAGGGCCACTTGAACTAGAAACAAAAGTAACTTGTTTCTCCGTTTTTTAAATGTACTTTTTCTGTTAGATTATCTCCTCATTTTCCCCAACAAGAAAGTATTTAAAATCTGTTGACTAAAACTTATTTTTTTCTTCTAGGTTCAAAGCAATAAAGAAAAAAATAATCCAACAAGCTACTCTAAAATTTGTTTAAATTTCTGTGAGATCAACGAGTTCCTGTCATAAACACTGATTATTCCTTTATAATACACTGGAATGGGCACCTCTACCTACATCATAGACCTGTAAACATGGAGACATGTTCACAGCGGAGCTACATAAAGGCCAAGTGAAAAACCAATAAATATTTTCTTCTTCTTGTCCGTTAAAAGCGTTTTCTTCATTTGTGCTGCCCCCGTGCAAAGTGACACGCAAAGTCATACTTGCTCTTGCACTTGTGGCCACAGATATTGCACTGGAATGGGTTCTCGTAGCCGTGGCAACCCATGTGGATGGTGTACAGGATGTTGTCGGGGAAGTAGATGTCACAGTGCTGGCAGTGATGAAGCATGTGGGCGTCGTGAAGAGGGGCGGGCAGTCCCGGGGCGGGCGTGCTGGGTTGGCTGTTGGAGATGCTCGGGGTGCTGGTGCGCCCGCTGTGTTCACTGCACGGCCCGCCGCCCGGGCTGCAGTTGCTTTGAGGCGGCGGCCGGGGCTCTGGGGTTATCGGGGAAGAGGAGGAAGCGTGAGTCATGCTGGCGGCGACGGCCACGGGGGTCGTGGCAGGATGTGGCTGCTGGATGAGGAACGGCTTCTCGTCCACGACGGAATCGGCTCCCGGAGAGATGGGGGGCTGAGTCTGAGTGTGGGACTCCGAAGGGAGGCTGGCCAACTGGCCTGCCAGGGTGGAGAGTTGATTGAGCGGGTTATCCATCACCATATCCCGAGGATGATGACTTTGATTAGCGACGAGTGCATCGTCAACCCCTCGATTCTGATCCTCGTAGGTCTCCTGGTGTAGGTGGGGCAGCTCGTGGGAGAAGTCGTTTACATTGTCCGCTTTGTGCACCACCATAGGGGGGGGGCTAAAGTTGACGAGGAGCCTTCGTCCGTATCCCAGAGAGCTAGCTTTTTTCTGTAAAACGCTTAGCATCTTCTTGTGGGAAAGTGAGCGAGCGCCCTTCATCGGCAGCAGTTTGTGGCGTCGGCGCCGGTGATGCGACAAGTTGCTGCGGTCGCTGCAGCGGAAAGAGCACAGCTCGCACTTGTATGGCTTCTCCCCTGTGTGGGAGCGCATGTGCGCCTCCAGGTGGCGCTCATAGGCTGACGCAAATGGGCACAGGTGGCAGCGGTGAGGTTTCTCTCCTGTTTGATGGACACAAGAGAATTTTTTTTAGTAAACTGTTCAAGATATAAGACAGTGATGGAAGCATGTAAATAAACAAAGAGCCACACTCTGTTTTATAAATGAAATTACATGAAAAGTGTGACTGAAAACACTTAAAATGCCAAAAAGACGACACATTTTTAACAATTATTACAGTTCATGCAGAAGAAATATTACCTGTGTGAATTCGGATGTGCTCAATGAGTCGTGCTGTGCCTCTGGTGGCGTAGTTGCAGTAGCGGCACTTGAGTTTGCCATCATAAGTCCTCTCAAAACCGTCCACTAGGATCCCCGAGCTGTCCTCCAATGATATGTCTACTGAAGGGTGATCCAGGCCGTTCTGACTACAGTCTGCAACAGGAATGTTTGGGGTGGCAAAAAGAAATAAAACATAAAAACACTGACATTTCAACATGTTATTAAGCTAAAATATAAGCGTATGTGTTAAACTATGTGCTGTCAAATTTTATTAATTACAGAAATTCCTTTTGTCTCTGAAGTCCATTCATGTCTGATAATGCACACATAGAAGGGCATTACCTCGCTCATAACATAGTCATTTAAGGGGTAAAAAATGAAATATTAAATGTTATATTATTCATTTTTAATTGTTTTTTCACTATTAAAACACAGTCACATCCCCTTGGTAGTGTAAAAGTAAAGATAGAAGTCTATTATTAAAAAAAACTTAATAAAACCACTTTTTTGTTGTATTTTGAACTTTTACTGTGACACAATCTCAAATTTAAAGGAAAATACCTCCAAATGAGGTTTTTCACAGCAGGTTCAAAATGTTTGTAATTAAAATAGATGAATTAATCACACGATATGGGCCTAAAGGGGCCAATTTTTCAGATATTACTCCCAAATCATTTGCTGGTTACTTGGAATAAGAAGCTACAAGTACATGTTTAGTCAGGAACTTAAGATCTGTATCCTAATGGATCTACATGTTCATTGTGGAAGAAAGAAAACGCTTAAGGAACGTGTAGGAAGTTTCCTAAAATTAAGATTGTGATTTTTTTCTCCCCAAAATTTTAAACTAAAATAAAAAAATAGATTTACCCAGCAAACTGAAAGACAATTGAAGTTAATTAATTTGATTTTGAGTTGAATAAGAAAAGCTTTTAACTAAATTAGTTGAAAAGTGCGTCACCTCCCAAATCTATAAACTATTTACCTGAAAGAAAAGCTTTAAATAGTGAAATCTGTAATGGAGATATACCTGCAATTCTTTTAAAATAAGTATAATAGCTTAAAAATCTCCTCTAGAAAGCATCTATGAACCTGGGCATGAGTAAACACAGATCAGACACACATACCTTCAGACACACATCACAAACAAATAAACAAACAAATACCAGCTGGCAGCTCGTCAGCCTCCTTGACGCCGCTGACAGAGCCTGATATCATGTTGACATGTTGAGTCTGCTGGCTCAAATACTCCTGGAAATCCTTTACAAAGTCCAGTGTGTCCGGTTTTTCTTCCCCCATTGAACAAAATGCCTCGTTGATGACACTGAAAGAAAACAACAAAAAACGTCCAACCATCATCATTAAGGTACATTTATCACATCCAAATCGATATTTCCCCACCAGTTTAACTAAAACAGTACCAAAGAAATGTTCAAATACATCTAGAAAAATGTACACTTTTGTTATTCCTTCTCTAAGGTTGATACTAACCTTGTCACTCGCCGGTTATATGTAAATAGTCCGAGGCGGTCTGGGATTCTGTTTCCTCACGAGCCAGACACAAAGCCAGGAGAATCCCACAAATCAATGATGTCCAACAGGAAATCGCTTCGATATGATGTCTGGTCGCTCGCTTCTAGACGGAGCTCCTCATCGTCGTCATGGTTGTTACCAAAGATACGTGCGTTACGTTAGCCTGAAGGCTAACGTTAGCTTATAGCAGAAAATTCATCTGCAGTTCGAGGAACTCTGAGGTTCGGCAGTTACGTCATTATAATAGTTTGAGCGAAACGTTAAAGCTACGGCGTTTTTAACATCAATTTATGTTTTTAGTACAGCAAATACGCCACATTTATGACTAAAAACGGCAGCTTGAGAAATCAAAACAATTAGCCAGCAGACGGAGGTTAAAGGTCAGTGCGTCGGTAAAAACAGTCCCGCCACTAATTTAATCAAGACGTGAAAGGTTCCGCTAAGAGGAGCGGTTCAAAGTTTAGCAATGAAAGGAGCCCACGTTTTATCTGGTGTAAAATAAATTAAATTAAAAATTATAATTTTTGAAAAAAAAAAATAAAAATCATAGTTTATGACAATTTTTTTTCAGCCAATTTTCAATTTAAAGTGTCATAACCGTTTTTAATTTTACTATAGAAAAGTGTACACATCATATTTATGAAAAAAATATACATATATAAATTAATTATAACTATAAATAAAAATAAGAGAATTGTAAAAAATATTGTAAGCACAGAACTGCCCCTTTATTTCCCCTTTACTGCAAAATATGCCTTCTTGCTTAACAACTCTTAGCAAAAAGTTGTACACCTAAAATGTATTTTATTATAGTAATCGAGTATAAGTATAGAGAGTATACTAAAGACTGTATGTGTAATGTATGAAGCATACTAACTAAATACTTCTTCAGACTAAGTTGGAGTATTTTAAGTTTAGAATATACACAGTATATAAAAGGTAACTAAAGTACATGGCCTCACCTTTAGTGTAGTACTTTTAAAAAGATTACTAAGGGAATAGTCGGGTTGCAAAGTTCGATTTATTTATAGCTTTTGGAAAGTACTAATATATAATGTGAGTTAAATAGTTATCTAGTCTAATATTGACTGAAAAAAATGATCAAAAATACATAAAACTAGCAACAATAGTGATTGCACAGCTTAAAATAAATCCATAAATAAAAATTAGTCCACACCATAGGTTATTAAATTTACTGTAAAATGTTGCAAGTTTGACCTGAAATTCCATTGAACGACTGAAACAAGTTTTCTAGATTTAATCCAATAAGTGTTTTCCCATTGTGTGACGGAACTGAACTTCTATGAAATGTAGTATGTTGATGTGCAAGTTTCAAACCACCATCTCTTATCACTAGCTAATGAAATTAACTAAAAGCCTGTCTGCTTAGATCTGTGACACGCCACACTCAAAGACGTGAAGCAAGTAATTATCCTCAAGTGGCAAATGAAGCAAAACAACTACAATACTCTTAGAAGTAATGGACATGTTCATTTATGTTTCATCACGATCAATAATTTACCAGTAAGCGCAGCACGTGGATCACATTGCCCCATTTGTGTCAAACTTATAGGAAAACCACAGAGGTGAAGATGATAAATGACTCGTTGGAGAGATAGCAATGTATCCTTTTACTGCATACAAATCCTACTGTCAAAGGAAAAAGCATTGCAACAGTAATGTTAAACCTGCTGCAAGCGATCTCTTTTCTTTGTAACTCAAGCTTCTCATTTAATGTTTGTACACTGTATTCTTTACAGCAATTACTCCTGTGAATTATGTGTTAAGATGTCGTTAAAAAGAGTGATAGTTTTCCTTTGTGGAAGTCTTTTGACAGGTGCAGTGCATTCAAACACTAGGTGGCAGTCACGCACCACCGACTGCAGACACAGAAGCAGGATATAGGGTCTGTCAGCTTGTATTATCCAGGAAGTGCATGAAGAAGACCACCAGAAGAAGACCTGATAAGTTAAGCTGTGACCACCCGAGCAGCAGGTTCCATCCCTCTTCACCAGCCTGTCCACACTAATGTTGTTTTATTGCAAATTATGCTCAGGTTTCTAGTACAGCCAGAACCTGTTGAATAATTTACATTCAGCCACAATGATTTGTGGGCGCCAAAAGACAAAGTGCACATTTCTCTGAGGTCTAATTTGCGCCAAAGATTTTGTTTTTAAATTACGCAATCTTAGAATTTGCCACACGCTCAATCGAGTCGTCTTTCCTTTTGAAGACATAATCTATGGTATCTAAAAATACTTAAGTGAAATAATGGACCAAATGTAATTTTAAATTCATGACATTCTCATCTCAAGACACATTAAGAAGAGAAAAGACAGTCGAAATGAAACAGACAGCTGGTAGGTACTGCGTCATTATTTAATAGAAATGAAAGAAATCCACTTTAAAATTGTAATATGTTTAATTAAAAAAGTTGCAGTAGCATCTGAAAAAAATGGCCAGATAAGATTAATAGAAGAAGAAACACTTCCCCACATGCAGATCTGAGAACACCTGTCTTTGAGGAGCGTGCAGTGTCACCCACTTGCCCTGATTCTTCTTAAAAAGAACAGGATAAAAGGCTTCCTTTCTCCTAATCACTTGATTTACAGGCCATTTGGTTTAAAGGAACACAAGACAATTAATTTGCTTCTCCTTTCCCAAAAGTAATTGGGATTTAATTTAAATAAGGTCTTAAGCAGTTTTTTAAGACTCAGTGTCATTTGTTATGCTTGTCTAAAAAGCAGAATTAGAGATCACTCTTCTGGAAAAGCTTTTTAATCCCAGACAAGTGCAGCCATAGTAACGGCAGACAGCGGCCTCTTGGAGGCAGAAAGTTGAAAGGAGGGGGGACTTGGAGGAGATTTATTCTTCTGTGACTGCGATTGTTGCTTTCTTGAGGTCTCCTGCTCCACATGGAGCATTTGAAATGGAACCGAGAGGTGGGGGATAGGATAAAGGAGGTATATATTAAGCTTTTCTTTCCTCTCACCACTTAATTTCCTTGCAGGCGCGCCTTGCTCCGTTGTAATGAATGTAATTGCTGCCTTTGATGAGAATGCTATTATCTGGATCACACTTTACATGGGCAAACAAGGCTGGCCCTCCCTCCACCTTCAGCTCCCATTTAACTCAGCAGTCAGACCCCCCAATTGTGTGGGGAACAAGTGGCTTTTCATAAAACCAGCGTGTCGCTCTTGATTGGGGAGGCTCGGAGGCGGCTACATGTGGACAAAGGATAGATTAGATGTGATATAGGCACACCGAAAAAGAAGAAGAAAAAAAAAGAAAAACCCATTTCCTTGATTAATTTCCTGCATAGAACGGTTCGGCCTCTTCTTTCTGATTCTATCTCTCTCTTAAAGACAAACTTTCATCATTTGATGGATGTGGCAACTCGGTAAATGAACAGACATTTTATTGACCAAAGTTTGACCACAGCTACTGGACTTCAGAATGTTTTTATCTTGAGAATATCTTGCTTTTTTTTAAACAAATACCATGCAGGTGTCTTTGTTTTTGTGACCCACAATAAAACTGCTTCCTTATTTTACATGCGATCCTCAATGGTAAAGTGGGCTAAAAAATTCAAAACTATGCCTCAACATAGCTTGATTCTGTCCAAAAATGCTGCAAAAAATTCAATAAAAATGCCACAGATGGACTATAACAAAGGTGTCAAACTCAATCACACAGAGGGCCAAAATCCAAAACCTACCTTGGGTCGCGGGCCAAACAGGAAAAACATTTATTGAACACATTAAACTACATTTTTAAAACTTTAAAACCGTATCTTTTTAATATAATAATGAACTAGAAATAAAGCTTTACCTGAAATAATGCTAGTGTGAATGCTGTAAACTGAATTTGGCCGCTGAAGATGCTAGTGCTGAATACTGAAACAATATTTATATAGATGAACTCCAAGTCACATTTGCTCATTTTTGTGACTGTTTAATTATCTTTTTTCTTATTAATTAATTAATTAATTTCTCCATCTGTGTTTGTAGATCTGACAATGTGCTTTGTGTGTACAGTTCTTACATTTTATTGATGTGTGTTTTGTTTTGTTATGTATCAGTTGTGGTGAAAACTAAATATAAAAAGTTAAAAAAAAAAAAAAAAGATGCTAGTCTTGATAGCTGAAGATGCTGAAATTGATAGCTAAAAACACTGACGTTTGTACCTGAAATCACTGAAGCTGATATAAAGCTAAAATATTAGCTAAATGCCAAAATAAAAAAAATAAAAAACCTAAATTAGCCAAAACAGCTAGCATGTAGCTGAAAAATAGCTAAACTTCAAAGTAGCCTAAAAAACGTATATAAGCCTGAATTAGCCAAAAAAAGCAAGGATGTAGCTTATATATTAGCTAAACTCCAAAACAGCATAAAAAGCCT
>NC_050526.1:5844500-5848529 GCF_002922805.2 Oryzias melastigma
AAAACCTAAATTAGCCAAAACAGCTAGCATGTAGCTGAAAAATAGCTAAACTTCAAAGTAGCCTAAAAAACGTATATAAGCCTGAATTAGCCAAAAAAAAGCAAGGATGTAGCTTAAATATTAGCTAAACTCCAAAACAGCATAAAAAGTCTAAATTAGCCAAACCAGTTAGCATGTAGCTGAAAAATAGCTAAACTTTAAAGTAGCCTAAAAAGAATTATCTATAAGCCTGAATTTGCCAAAACAGCTAGGATGTAACTGAAATATTAGCTAAACTCAAAAACATCCCAAAAAACTGAAAAAAGCTTAAATTAGCCAAAAAAACTAGCATGTATCTTAAATATTAGCTAAACTCCAAAAAAGCATGAAGTTGCCTAAATTAGCCAAAACAGCTAACATCTAGCAGAAAAATATCTAAACTTCAAAGTAGCCTAAAAAACGTATATATGCCTGAATTAGTCAAAACAGCTAGGATGTAACTAGCTAAACTCCAAAACAGCATAAACAAACGGAAAAAAGCTTAAATAAGCCAAAAAACTAGCATGTAGCTTAAATACTAGCTAAACTCCAGAACAGCATAAAAAAGGCTAAATTAGCCAAAACAGCTAACATCTAGCAGAAAAATATCTAAACTCCAAAGTAGCCTAAAAAAAAGTATATAAGCCAGAATTAGCCAAAACAGCTAGGATGTAACTGAAATATTAGCTAAACTCCAAAACATTCTTAAAAACGGAAAAAAGCTCAAATTAGCAAAAAAACTAGCATGTATTTTAAATATTAGCTAAACCAAAAATAAAACAATAAAACAAAGTATATAGTTATAAGTATATATTTACTAAAATCTTAGTAAATAGTCCTAAAAGCTAGCAGAAGATACATTTTTAAAACGCTAAAATCATAACTTTCTAACATTATTATGAATTTAAAAAGGCAAGAATATTATTCGACAACAAATCAATTTAAACATTAAACAACTTTGAATATTTTAACCTCCATACAAAACATATTTTGTTAAAATTATGCAAGATAGAAAAAAGCTAAAGTTAACATCGGGCCATTAATAACAATTTTACACACATGAACTATTACTTCTTTCTTGAAATGTATTCATTGCCATTTTATCTTTAACAATTGCTAATCAATATACTTCATTTTTCAGTCTAGCTGTCAGCAGCACTCACTTGCATATGCTTTAATTCATGATGTTGTTGCTGTGTGATGGAGGTTGGCTGTTCGACCACCAAACCAAAGGTTTATACCGCCAGACACAGGTCGCCATCCGGACCCGGTCACCGCCGAGAAAGAATTGGCCAATATTTTTGACTGAAGTGGCATTTTAGCAGTATTTATTTGACAGTCCCTTTAACAAAACCACAGGCTACAAATAAAGAAGATGGTATAATAGCTTTTGACTGGCCGGCTAGCTCCCAACTTGAAATGAAGTGTCCAGTCGTGACTTATGGGGGCCAAACGTCATTTGTACAGCCGGAAAAGTGGGGACATTTTTCTAGCTTGTCAGTCTCTGACGATAGCTCATTGTCCTGAATGATGCCTCTGAACGCACAGTTGCCCTAATAAGAGCACTTCACTCGAGCTGCAAGAAGACTGGTAATAGATTAGCCTGTCCATAGGAAGATAATATAGTGCATCCACCTGGACAGCCTTAAACAGCATTGGAAGAATCAACTCGCATGTCTGCAACTCTGCTTATATTTCACATAGAAGCTCAAATTAGCTAAAAATAAATAAAATCTGTTCACTTTATTTAATTACTCATAAAAAATATGCAGCCATACTTATGATTTGGCTTGTTTTCCATTTAATCAGGTGGACAAACTTCTTCTTTATGAAGATCATTTAATATATTGAGCGTTTTTTTTCTTTCAAATCTCTTTTATGAGCATTTTTCTTTTATCTAAGCATTTTTTTTGTGCAGGAAAAACTTCTTTTTACTTTAAATGAAGCAAATTCATATACTTAAAACACTCACAAATATGAGGCGATAAAAAGCCTAATTGATTTGTCGACAATACTGCTAAATGTTGAGGCATGAATAATAAATCACTTTATTCTTAGAAATTACCGTCCTAATGGTAATAATTAAAAATAAAGCTCATTATTGAAGCAGGTTCCAGTATTTCTTCTCTGCTGATGTGCTGGAGTGTTTATTGAGTCAGACTAAAGAGGGTCTCTGAATTGGACAGCGTTGCTAATGTGAGGGAAGTTTTAGATTAATGAGGCCTCTGCTCTTTGAGGATATTGATCAAATGCAATCTGGCCAGGAACGATTTCCCATGGTCCCCCGCTGTAATGTTGATAATGTATCAACATCAGGAACAAAACTGCTCACTGTATTCTTCAGGGCATCGGCAAGATAAAAAACTCAAAGCTCCAGGTATGGTGAGAGACTCTTTAAATGATCTGTTTTGATCTCGGCATGGATCTTCAGAAGTGGTGCAGCCTGTGCTGTAGAGTGGTCTGAAATGGATAATCTTATATGATGGTGTTGGTGGGGTTAGATTAATAACAGCTCAGCTCCTTCATGTAATTCTTCAAAGGTTTAACTATTTTAGAAAGTAAAAATAAAAAATTTTACATTAAAAAAACACAATAAAAAGTGTTTTCTAATAATGAAATGCAAAAACATGAAGTAAAATAAAATATGGAGTTTGAAACAGAGTTTTTAAATATTTACAATAATTGAAGAATAAAGTGTTATATATATTTTTATATGAACAATTTTAGCTTATTTTACTTTAACAGCAGCACATATAAGTTATTTTAAGAATAAAGTACACCCAAATTAGTTTGATTATTGTGACTTTAATGCAGCTTAATTTTTGTCCCCTTTAATAATCAAATGATGATGTAGAATCCATTTTTTTAAATCTATGCAAAGTAATTCTTTATAAAGAGCTTCATTTTTAAATAGCAACTACACACTGATGTGCAGCAAAAGAAAAATATGTGCTTTAAGCTCATTCTAATTAATAAGATTGAATCTTTTACCATTATTTATGCTCAGTTATCTGATGAGTTAAAAATCTAAACATAAAAGGCAAACCTTAAGTAAATAAACCAAAACTACAAATATTTTTTTATTTAAATTTTATTGTAATTCAATTGTTTTTTTTTTACAAACATCCATCTAGATGTCATATTAATCCGACCATGCACAAACTAAAATGATTATTTCTCCTTTGTCTTCATATTTACAACAGTTGGTAGGCCTCTTTGGGGTTTGGAAGCAGACGCCACCCGCACGTCACGATTGGTCATAGTGTTGCGTTGCTGCAATTGAGTGGGAAAATATTCAGCCTGTTGAACATTCAGAGCGCGATCAATGAACATGTGATTTATATGTAGAGCCAGTGACCAAACTTCTTGACGCGGAAGCCCGAAATTCTGATTTAAGCATGTTTGGATAGACTTTTCAATGAAAGTGGCCGCTTAAACGCGGTCCGTATGCATCTTGACATGAAAAGAGAATCATTGTAAACGTAATGGAGGCAAATTTAAACAAGCACAAAACTGGACACAAATAAATATATACAAATAATAAATACATTATCAAGAACGTGCAAAAACTAAAGAAGAAACGCAGGACTGACACAAACTTAAAAAACAGACGACAATCAACACCTAAATGTGAATACCAGAAGATGCAAAAATTAAGAATAAAAATTAGATTTAATCCAATGTATTATCTGGAATAATCTGTTGTTTACTCCATTTATTTCATAATTAGTTTAAAGACAAATTTTCTATAGATTTAAAAAAATAATGGTTGCTTCAATTTTGTGTATTCTTTTTTGTTTTTTCCACTAAAAAGTTTCAGCTAAAGTTGCTGGACTTACTCAATGGATTATAGAGAAGTTGAACTTTTTTCTCAGTACTCTATTTGTTTTTAAAACTTAACTTCCCTTTTTAATATAATCATTGCTATGCTTACTTATGGTAGCATAAGGTATGTTACTGTGGTATGCATCACTGCTTGGGTCTTTTCTGCAAACACATTTTTATTGTTTT
>NC_050526.1:5848543-5849315 GCF_002922805.2 Oryzias melastigma
CATGTTATAAAAACATGAATGTTGTACATTAAAAAATCATGTTATGACAACATGAATGTTGTACATTAAAAAATCATGTTCTACAGTAATGAATACTTACTTTTTACTATGCTTAAGAATTTTACATGGACAAAAAAAGACTTTTAAAAACACTTGACAATAAAATACTTTAGTAGCAGTATTTGTTCAAATTAAATATGTATTTAAAATTGAAACAATTTATATTGATCAATAATGTCATTTTATATTACAAATAAGATTATATAGCATTTGCAGAATAATATATAAAAACATTGATTTTATTTCTTTTTAAAACCTCATGCATTACAGCAATCAAATACAACACAACAAGTTTAAGTATCAACCTGTTTTTTATTTCAACTTGAAAAATATGATTACAGCTATGCAAATAGTACAAATCAACATTTATGAGGTTTGTTGTTTTTTGTTAAACAGAACATAAGAGAAATAGCCAAAGCAAGCAGCTGGATTCCATCCTTGGTGAACCGTGAACTGTGTTCATTTTATTTGAAGAGTTGCATCTCAAAGACCTCCACCCTTTTGGACATAACTCTGCCCTCTAACTCCATTACAATTTTCCAGATTACCTCAAAGGTGTATCTGGGATGAGGACGGTGATCCATATTAAGGTTGTAAATAAGGCCAAACAGCATGGCAACTGCCACACTTGGTAGGTTGTCCACCACAGCCTGGACTTCAAGGATCACAAGAATGTCCTTTTCCTCACCACTGCCACATGCCATTTAGTGGA
>NC_050526.1:5849336-5855051 GCF_002922805.2 Oryzias melastigma
TACAGAGCTCGAGCCTGCTCTGTCCAGTCCAGTTTATGGTCAAGGTGCACTCCCAAGTACTTGTAGGAGTCAACCACCTCGATCCTCTGAAGAGGCACAGCCAGCTCGGACGCACATTCCTTCAGCAGCCGAGGTGATATTCCGTCAGGACCAGCAGATTTCCGACTGTAAAACATCATCTTAACAATAAATTAGCTTAAACAACTGAAAAAAAAAAGACTCAAAACAAAACAAACAAAACAAGGCTCAAGCTGATAGCTTGCCAAAATATTAGCTAAATGTTGAATTACCCAATAAACTGGAAAAGCGTCAAATTTTGACATAACAGCTAGCATAATGCTAAAATATTAGCTAAACTCCAAATCTGCCTAAAGAACGTATAAAAGTATAAGTTTGACAAAACAGCTAGCACAGTGCTAAAACATTATCTTAACTCTAAATTAGCCTAAAAAACAAAAAAAAGTCTAAATTATCCAAAAACAGCTAGCATGTTGCTAAATTAAAATAAAAATGTCAAATTACCCTTACAGTTAGCAGAATGCTAAAATATTAGCTAAACTCCAAATCTGCCTAAAGAACTTATAAAAGTACAAGTTTGACAAAACATCTAGCATAGTGCTAAAACATCATCTTAACTCTAAATTAGCCTAAAGAACTAAAAAAAGTCTAGATTTGCTAAAAACAGCTAGCATGTTGCTAAATTAAAATTTAAATGCCAAATTACCCTAACAGTTAGCTTAATGCTAAAATATTTGCTAAACTCCAAATCTGCCTGAAGAACTTAAAAAAGTATAAGTTTGACAAAACATCTAGCATAGTGCTAAAACATTAGCTTAACTATAAATTAGCTTAAACAACTGAAAAAAAGTCTAGATTAGCCAAAAACAGCTAGCATGTTGCTAAATTAAAAGTTACATTCCAAATTACCTTAACAGTTAGCATAATGCTAAAATATTAGCTAAACTCCAAATCTGCCTGAAGAACTTATAAAAGTACAAGTTTGACAAAACATCTAGCATAGTGCTAAAACATTAGCTTAACTATAAATTAGCTTAAACAACTGAAAAAAATGTCTAGATTAGCCCCAAACAGCTAGCATGTTGCTAAATTAAAAGTTACATTCCAAATTACCCTAAAACTCAGAAGTTGCCGAATATTTTAAAGTTTGTATGGTGTCTCTAGCTGAAAGTATGCAGAAGTTCACCAGTTTTAAAGTTTTTGAAGTATTTGAGCTTCTTGTGTATTTCCCAAGAGGCATATATTGCTTAATATTTCAAAAACTATAAAGTTTACGAATACTAAAAATACAGGCAGTAATGTCCTGAATGAGCTGAACATTATGACACCAAGATTAGTTTTTACATGCCAAAAAACATTTGGAAATGAGCAGGAAAATCCCAATAAACTGAAAAAGTAAGCATAACCAAGTATCTTAAATAACATTAAAAACTTGACTTTTTAACATAGAAGAGGATGTTTTTGAAATATATCAACTTTCCCCCTGAAGTTTCCGAAACCCCATCCGCCTCTACCTCCATCTCCTCCTTCAGTCCTGCCCCTGGTAGTCCTCCTGCAGGCATCGTTAGCCAGACGATGATGGGTTCTACCTCAGTCATAATGGGAGGGTTGAATGACCTCTGACCTCACATCGATCTGCTGGCTGTCCAGCTGGGCCTCCCCAAACTCAGTCAGCTGAGGAGGTGTTTAAAAGCTAACACCCCGGCCTCCATCCACAACACTGCAGCCTCATTAATTACATCATTTACCTGTGACAGTGACAAACCTACACAGCCACGCCGCAGTTTATTAAGGTCACTGTATGAAGCTTAGGCCAAGCCCGGATCAAAAACGTGAGTGGGTGTGTTCAATGGACAGTGAAAGACCCTATCTCATACAGTATGAGATCATATGAGCATAGATGCATCGACAGGAGGAGTCTCTGACAACAGCATGTGAGAACAAATGTTTATAACATAGAAGAGGGAAAAAAAAGGTTTATCTCTGTTGTCCAAGGAGTAAAAACTGTCCAGGGGAAGGTTTTTGACATGTTTTTGGATGAAACATAAAAGCTTGTAGATTTAAAGCCGATTCTTCTTTATATCCTCAGTGTTTTTATGTTCAATGCCAACACGCTGACACAGTTCTTTTGAGTTTTTTTGTGTCGACTTTTGCTTCTCGATCAGCTCACTCCTCAGCTCCTGTTGTCTTCTGTTTCTGAGTCCATTTTCCTCTTCTGCTTCCACCTTCCTTTTCTTTTTACCGCATCTCTTTTACACATTAAAAGACCATTGGTTTCCTCTTGCCATACCTTTCCCCCCTCTCCGCTGGTATTTCAATCTCAACTCAATCGAGAAGGCTGACCCGCAGACATAAAGAATTGGCTTTAAGGCTTTCAAAATGGAACTAAATCTCCTGCAGGTCACACTAGGGGAAAATAAGCGGCAAATGTAAGTAAGCATGAAATAGTTTTTCATAAATAATCCAAATGACAGGTGGCTTTCTAATGGTGCCAGGGGGCTGTAAAAGAATATGTTGGCAATTTCTCCCCTTTTAAAGTGAAATAGAAAGCCAAATACGTAACGCTGCTGACGGAAGAGTTGCATACTTGGGCCCCGCTGGAGTGGAGATTGAGGACACAGTTGGGTATTAGAGGCAGTTGTAGTCGGAGGTGAGGTGGTGGAGTGATTGCTCGCCTCACAGTCAAGGTCTTTCCACCGTTGGGAAGAAGAATGCCCCTCCTTAACGTCAAATCAATTGGTCAATAACTGCTCTTTTTCTCCTGCGTGTGCACAGGTAAGCAGCTCTTTCGTGTCAGAGTGTATACAGCGCTGATTTGATTTGCACTTATGTTTTTACAAATAATCAATGTTCCATTTTGACCAGGGCAAAGGCTGGTGACAGAATGCACAACGTCAAAGAACAAAAAGGATACAAGTCAAGGAAAATGTCACTGACAGAAAAGAATAAAATGAAGAAAATAGCTCAGTCAGCCCTGTGCTTTTATGAATTCGGTTAAAAAAAACACAAGTGACACTATTAGAAATAGATACTTCAAAGGAGTAAAAATGGGGAAAAAAAGCAAAATAAAATACAATCCCAAATGCTTCATACAATCGCTTTACCTGTAATAGATGTTTGGAATATGGAAGCAATAAAATTAAATGAATGCATAAATGAAAATGCATGGTGGTGTAGTGGTTTGAGCTCCCACTTAACAGTGAAAAGGTTCGAATCCCGGCCTTTTGCATCCTTGTAAATGTGAGGGTATCTCCGGTTTTCTTCAAAAGTCCAAATCATTGACTGTATAATCACTGGACATATCAACCCCTCTCCTCTCATGTTCCAAATAGGAAGTACTTCAGAGTTCCAAGAAGTCAAAATCCCAAAGACTTTCATAAAAATAGACAGTTATATTCCTCTTAACATCTTCTAATTCTAAGATATTTTTTCTTGATTGCAAGTTTTTCAAGTTATAAAGTGATCAATCAGATGCCTCAGTAAAAGCATGTTCTTCCTGCTGGTCAAACCTCGAACATTTGATTGACAGCTTCTTCTGATCCTGCTTTCAGTGGGAGGGCTACGGACTTCGAATAAGCTCACTCGTGATTGGTGACAGTAGTTCCTCTAAAAACGTGACTCAGACCGAGTCGGAGTAATCGCTGTCGACTGGATTCAACAGTTATCAGGAGGCAGGCCCAGTGCTGGGCTGCTAGGCGAAACAGAATTTGGCGCTCCTCGCAGACTTTGAGATTGCTGGAGCTGAGGCTTGGACCAGATAACTCTGCGTCTGAACTGACTGCGCCGCAGATCAGCCAATATTCCTTTGGAAAGTGGGGGGATTTGAGCTGTTAAAGGTGTGGGCAAAAAGAAAAAAGAACACTAGATTGCAAGTTAAATTTGTTATTGATTACATCAAACTTTGTTTTATTTACATTTTTAAATTATTACTTTTTTAATTATAACATGAAATGAGTGGTGCGTCAAACTGTTTACCACACACAAAAAAAGAAAAAAATAATAATATATATAATCACTGCAAAATGGTGCCCCGTCCACCAGATGTACCTTAGGCAGCCGCCTAGGTCACCTATGCTCAGGGCCGGCCCTGTCAGGAGGGATTTGAGCTGATTTGGCGAGGGCCAGAGATTTTCTATAGACCTTTTTTTGTCCAGTCAAATTATTTATATCTCTGTTCCTAAAGCCAGTTTCATAGGATAATTTGTGTCTCTAAATTGACCCTATAGGTGTGCATTTGAGTGTCTGTGTGAGTGTGTGGCCCTTCAACAGACTTGTTCAAGTTGCACCTCATCTTTCACCCAACAGTATTTGGCTCCAAATACTGGAGGTTTTTAGGTGAGTTCTCTATACGCAACAGCACCAAGAACGTCGTTGTCTGCACCCATACTTCCAGCTCAAGTTGCTTATTGATCAGTAAAACACAACATAAAAAAACAAGTAACATCTGCAGAGGTTGGAAATTTTTTAATATGATTATACTAATTTGGTTAAAAAGTGGGGGGACATTTTCTTGTCACAACAGAAGATTTTGAACTCTGACTTAAGTCGGACATGCAAACACTCACTAATCTAAAAGTTTTAATTAACTTTAATTAAATGCAAAGACTTAAAAAAATTTATCTTTTTCATTCTTTTTGTGTTTATACTGGGATAAAATGTGAAGATGCATAAAGAGAAAACCTGACACTTTTCTGTCATTCATTTTTGACTCAACATGGTGGATATGTGAGGTACTTTTGTGTGTATGTATGTGTGTCTGAGAGAGTGAGTGATTTAAAGTCCCCTGAAGTCAGACTTTGTTATTTATTGCTATTAAATGGTTAATTTTTCGGAGTGCCCTGCGGACTATGCAGACGCTGTAAGACAGGAGGAAGATGGAGTTGTGAGGGGTTAGTGTGATTACTTGATATATTAAAAGAGCAATTTAAAAAGCCAGACTACAGATTGATTGAAAATCCTTCATGCTATTAAAAAGTCCAAATGACAGATTTCAACTTTATATGTACATGCTATTCACTTTATTCCAAATCCATAGACAAATCTAGTCTTTAATTGTGTACATTTCCTGATTTTTGAATAGTTAATAATTTGCTACCACTTTTGTTTTAAAAAAATCTTTTGATTTCGATCAAATCAGAGGAAAAGTAGAAAACTTACCACACATTTCTACAACAGTAAATCATTACCATCCTGTCAGGATTTAAGGGTTTGTGTGCTGCATGCCAACCTTGATCTGATTAATGAAAAAAGGAAAAAAAAAATATTATTTTTTTCTTCATTTGACATTGTTTTAAGTTAAGGTTTTATATCGCTATGGCTTCATGCTCCCATGCCTGTTTTATTTACTTTTCACTTCTTCATTTTCAACTGTTTTGTCATGTGAAAAATTGTTGTAGAATTTTAGTTTATACTGACAAAAATTGAGCAGTTGTATTTTTACGTCCAAATTAAATAAATGCTTAAATATTGTGTTTTTTAGCACTGCTTTCTACTCCATGATGGGAGATTTTACTCACCTGTGAAGTTGGAGTTAAAGAGTTTTTACAGAAGGACGGAGTTTTCCTCAAACTGCTGCTCACAGGCTGGTGTTTCTCCAACCTCATCAACATGGATCTGACTCACACTCTACTCACGTTTCCTTTTATTAATAAGGCCCGGCATCTGCTGAGAGATAAAGAGAACGCATGCTAATCAGCT
>NC_050526.1:5855247-5857366 GCF_002922805.2 Oryzias melastigma
GATCCCGTATATTTAATGGGAAAAAGTCCAATTTTTACTATGTTGTTCCATGTTTATCAATTACGTAATGTTAAAGAAAAATCAACTAACACATTCTTAATCAAATCTGGAACATTTTTAACTAAATTAATGATCTTTGAACTGGAAAAGGTCATTTAAACTTATCTAAAGTTCATGTATCATCAACATATTTTAAGATGTTTTAATTTTTAAATCTACGTAATTGGAAGTGTAATTAAAAAAATAGCCAAAGAATAAAATAGAATTTTAAACGCAGCTCACAAGTGAATTTTTAGAGAAGACCTGCGGGCACTTTGTGGGGTTCTGGGGGTCACCCTGGTGCCCGTTGGTGACCCCTGTTTTAGAGGTTCCACCAAAAATGTTTTGTAAAGTTAAACCAGATTGAAGAATAGGAAAGATCCCACTCGCATCATATTGTGATCTGTAAAAGCGTTCCCAGTAGTCTCTTAAATAAGATTGTGTCCTCATTTGTCAAAATGAAACGTCTAGGACACAGTTTCAGCTGTAATTAATCAGAAACTCACCTTGGAGTTGCCTCCATTTCCCATCATTCCTTTGTTTACACTTTCTCCTGCTACCTAACAGAGCTTACAACCCCAATCCAACATTACTGGTCCAATAAAAACGGTGAGTAATATTGGAGCTATCCTGCCATACAGTTTTAGACCAGATTCCAGCTCAGATGAGGAAAACAAAGACATACATGGATCTATTTGTCTGCAGGTGGATGCTTCAGAATGGAGCGGAGCAGAAAGGCTGTGGTCTACCGATACAAAGCAACTGTAAGCTTTTTCCAACGGCATTTTGTTGTATTCTTCAGTAATCCCAATTAAATAAATACTCCAAAACACAATTTTAATCTTAATTTTCTTTAAATGTGTCCTCCATTGCACAAAAAATGCTACAAGAACATGTTAAAAACACAGTTTTTTTCATTGGAGTGGGGCTTTAGTGTTTTGTGGCACAGGATGGTACGGTCGCAAATACAACTGTGACAGGGAAACATTGGCAGAATCTTCAAGATGTCATGATTCAGCCCCTTTTTAAATGAAGTTGTCATGGTCATGAATGTAGACAGCGGTAGTCGGCGAGCGTCAGGCATGCAGGATAGCCCACTTACTAAACATCCCTGAGCTATCGGGAGCCCAGTGGTACTCCAAGACGTTGTCCCCATCACCGTGTGACCTCACATTTCTATTAAAATAAATGTATTACAAAATGCTGCATTTTGTTTTGACTTAAATTCTCTGTACTTTATTTTCTTGGTGATATAGACCAGAAAGAATTCTCCGTCTCTGTATGTTTGTTCTCTCACTGCTACTTTTGCTTGTGCTGAACACGGACAATGAAAATAAAGTTCAATCTCTCAATCTTCATGCACTGACTTCCTGGTCGCTCCGTCTGAGTTACTGCCAGACATCACTTTGGTTTTTTGTTAGCGTATTCTATCAGAAAAAGAAAATACATTTTTGTCTTCCTGCTGTCAAAAACATTAATGCATGATTTATTTGAGGATTTTTTCCATTATTCTTTTTTAATTTGTATTTTCTTGTCCTTTTGTGTGGATCGTGTTTTTGCTCCGCCCCCTCATGACCACACCTGATCACCTGATCACAGCTGTTTCTGTTTCAGGTGATTACCAAAAAATGTAAATGTTTTTTTTGTTTCAAAAACAAAACGAAAATAAACCCAAGAATTAAAATAAATAGAAATATAGGAATTAAAAATACAAATATACAAGTAAAGCACATAAAGTGTTTGAAAAGGAGAAAAAGAAAAGTCTTGTGTGGCCCCACCCCTTTTTACAACACCTTTTATTATTTATTAAAGTTTTTTTTTCTCAAAAACACTTCAAATTACCTTCTGTTTGACACCTATGACATGTTCATATGTTTATATTGATCATTTCAGGCTTTGTAGAGATTCAGAAGTGACATCTTGTATGTTTTTTTTTTAATAAATATCATCTTTTGCTTTGTTTTAAACCTTCATGTTCTTATTTTTAATGTTTGGATCTAATCTTTCTGGGTTCCCATGATGCATTTGTGAAGAAAATCGTGTTTTTATGTATGTCAAAAATTATTGAACAAAATTCAAA
>NC_050526.1:5858493-5901186 GCF_002922805.2 Oryzias melastigma
TGTGTTTTCTTGTCCATTTGTGTGGATTGTGTTTTTGCTCCGCCCCCTCATGACCACACCTGATTACAGTTAGTGATCAGCTGTTTCTGTTTCAGGTGATTACCTCCAAATTTAAATGTTTTATTATTTTTTTTTTCGTTGGTTCAAACACAAACACAAAATGAAAATAAATGCAAGAATTAAAAAAAATATACAAATTAAAAAATACAAAAATACAAGTAAAGCAAACAAAGTGTTTGAAAAGAAGTAAAAGAAAAGTCCGCCCCTTTTTACAACACCTTTTATTATTTATTAAAGTTTTTTTTTGTCAAAAACACTTCAAATTACCTTCTGTTTGACACCTATGACATGTTCATATGTTTATATTGATCATTTCAGGCCTTGTAGAGATTCAGAAGTGACATCTTGTATGTTTATTTTAATAAATATCATCTTTTGCTTTGTTTTAAACCTTCATGTTCTTATTTTTATTGTTTGGATCTAATCTTTCTGGGTTCCCATGATGCATTTGTGAAGAAAATCGTGTTTTTATGTATGTTAAAAACACAATTATTGGACAAAATTCAAAACCAAAAGTGTTCTAACTTTCAATTTTCTTTCTGTCATAAATGCAGCACAAAATAATATTCTAAGCGCCATTTTAAAAGATTCCCAAATGTGCTCTTGAGGAAAACAAATTAAAAGATTTTGCCAATATTTTCGCTTCAGTATTTGATTTGTTTGAATTAATTATGTGATTAATTACATATGAAACAAACATGCTCCTTTCCTTTAAACGACATCCCTGCTTGAATGGATCGCCTGGGCCACATTTAGATATTGCTAAGTGGCTTTGAATAGCTCCCCTGGATTTCCGCGCTCCAAATGACCCCCGATAATCAGGTCATTAAAGTCGGCCCATTCCCACATCTGACACACTTCCACTCCCCGCTCATCTGAATGACAAAAAAGCTCAAGCGTGCTTTCGGAAACCGAAAAGGAGAGGAAAAAAACAACTTTCTTTTCATTTTAACCTTGTCTCTGCATTCATAAGGAAAGACAGTGTGAGCTGCAGGGGGGGAAAGGTCCCGGCAAAAGTGCCAGCGCCTGTGTGAAAGTAACCGGTTTTCTTAATTCATCCCTCAGGACCGGATAAGTCTATCAATCTGTTAAATTGGAAAGCCATTAGGTGCCCTGGTTTATGTGTTTCAAGCTGTTAACTAGAGGCTGATTGATTGTTGTTCCTTTGATGGGATATGCTGATCTAATCTCACTGGGTGCACGTTTGCAATAAATTACACAATTCATTTCCCCCATTTAGGGGAAGAGGTGGGGTGGGGGAATCACACCTCCAGGCATGCCTGCGCTCTGCAGGCAAAAGAGCAGGGAGCGTATTTTATGGTGCCATTTAGCCAGCAAGCTTTCAGCAATCCCAGCTTTCTTTCAAGCCCCCTCCCTCGCCCTCTACCCTTCCAA
Organism: Oryzias melastigma; assembly: GCF_002922805.2. NCBI lineage: Eukaryota > Metazoa > Chordata > Actinopteri > Beloniformes > Adrianichthyidae > Oryzias > Oryzias melastigma. Next base: position 5,859,949 of record NC_050526.1, read on the forward strand.
AAAATCGAAGCATAATCAAGGTGTATGTTTAGAAAATTTATTGTTATAATTTTCCCCCATAATCTCTTCCATTTTCCTGCAGCCGCGCCGACATAGATCATCATCTAAAAAGAGAAAATGGATAGCAGTTTAAAATTTATCGGTCTTTGATTCTCAATTATATGTGTTTATGGCTTCATCTGTCTTCAGTGACTTCAACCTTTTCCATTATGGTGGAATATTATTTGTACGGAATCCATTAAATTCACAAGGCAGGACTCTAATGGTGGGGCTGCAGCGATTTGCAGAGGGAAAAGTTTTTAAAGGTTGGCTTTAGGAAAAGCGCGGCTGTTATGACACAAGAAATTGCTTTATTGATGGCGTGCTCTGCTGCCTGTGCATTTGCCCATTTGTTACCCAGCCCATATCTATATCTCAGCCTGACAATGATGAGAACTTTTCTGCCACCCTTCCCCGATTACCGACTTGTAATGACACAGACAGGCAGGCTGGGTAAAAACTGACAATCCCGAGGAGGACTTCTGAAGATACAGGTGATAGACACCGAGCCTGGAGGGCTCTGATGAAGCTAGTCATAATGGAGAAAAAGAGCTACATCAATTCCATGACTGTTTCCATCCAAACCCTACAGAGGTCATCATCTCTGCTGAGAAACAATAAAGAAAAGAGAAAGGGTGATAAAATGAAAGCAGGAAAGATAAAAGTGGAGAATATATCTTCTATCTGCCTCTAGGGAACACATCACGCAACATGCTTTTTAATCATTTCTTTAAAAATGTTGATAAAATTCATTTTGAGGGCTGTCATCCACATTTCCTGTAGCTTTGTGGGATAGCTGAGCGATATCGAGCCCCCTATAGCCAATGTAAAGTGGCAAGTAAAAGCTAATCAGGCTGTAATTTAAGGTTCACCTTGCCACTTGTAATCAATACCTGCACAATGCCAATTAAAGTTTGTTGGGTCAGTGGACAGCCACTAATTCCTTTAAATGCAATGTTTAAATCTAACCAATCACGGTGTGGCCTTCGTTGGTTTAATGGTCCGTTTTAACTGGAGTGAACCGTTGAAAAGTGCAGGGAGGACACTGGAGTGTTGAATGCTGCTGTTTATGTGGCTCCAGTTTCATTTTCTGGAAACTGAAAAAAATTCAATCTTCAAGGAAACAATTTTTGAACTAATTTAATTTACTTTAATTGATTATCTGTATTATATTTGTCTGTTTTTTGTTTAGCTCAGGCCATTCTCTGTGTTGTTTTTTTTATTGTGTTTTGCACAAATAGACAAAAAGGTCAATAAAATGTGATTTACAAAAAGAATAAAGTAAATACAAATTACTTCATGTTTTTTTTCCATCAAAATTTTAATTTTATATACTTATTATTGTTTATCTCTGCTTGATTTTCACCAGTCAACAGCTTATGCCCTCCTTTTGGTGTCTTATTGTTTCACAATTAAATGAAAACAAGTAAATTACAAAGATCAGTTCACCAAACATCCAGTCTTAGTAGAACAGAGTTAGTTTTTATTATTATATTTTTCCTTATAGAGATTCCTTCAGATTCTTTATGATACAGAAACAGGCAAAATAAAGTGGGAAGTAAATGGTGAAAATAATGCATACAATTGGGGAGAAAATAATGGAAAAGAAAGAAGTTTGGATACAAGTAAAGGAAGAAAAATAGAGAGAAAAAAGAGAGAAATTTAACGAGGAAAGAAACAGAGAATTTAAAATTAGAAAAGCTGCATTACCTCTGATAATGCTAGTGTGAGTGCTTTTGCTGAAAGTAGTCGCTGTTCTAAATAATGCTAAGAAAATGGTGACGCAATTTACTTCAATTACTGAAGGGGTTTGCTAAAACTACAAAAGCTATGTGCAAAATGATAAATTTGCTGAAAGACTGGAAAGAGTGCTGACATAAATTTCTGAAAAATTAGTAAAATTGCTTAAAAATCCCTAATACATGCCAATTTTGCAAAAAAACGTGTGTGTTGCTTAAATGAGTTAAACTCCAAATTAGCTTAAAAAAAAACGTCAGTAGATGTCAAATTAGCCAAAAAAACTAGCACGTTGGTTCAATATTAGCTAAACTCCGAAATAGTCTAATTCCTCAGTAAACTAAATTAGTCAAAAACGTTAGCATGTTGCTAAATAATTGCTAAACTCCAAATTAGCAAATCTTAGTAGATGCCAAATTAGCCATAAAAGCTAGCTCATTGCTTAAATACTAGCTAAACTCCAAAATAGCCTAAAATTCCTCGGTAAACTAAATTAGTCAAAAACGTTAGCATGTTGCTAAATAATAGCTAAACTCCAAATTAGCTTAAAAAAACCTCAGTAGATGCCAAATTAGCCAAAAAAACTAGCACGTTGGTTCAATATTAGCTAAACTCCGAAATAGTCTAATTCCTCAGTAAACTAAATTAGTCAAAAACGTTAGCATGTTGCTAAATAATAGCTAAACTCCAAATTAGCAAAACTTAAAAGATGCCAAATTAGCCAAAAAAGCTAGGTCATTGCTTAAACAAACTCCAAAATAGCCTAAAATTCCTCGGTAAACTAAATTAGTCAAAAATGTTAGCATGTTGCTAAATAATGACTAAACTCTAAATTAGCAAACATGCCACATTAGCCAGAAAAGCTAGCTCATTGCTTAAATACTAGCTAAACTCCTAAATAGCTTAAAATCCCTCAGTAAACAAAATTAGTCAAAAACGTTAGCATGTTGCTAAAATAATAGCTAAACTCCAAATTAGCAAATCTTAGTAGATGCCAAATTAGCCAGAAAAGCTAGCTCATTGCTTAAATACTAGCTAAACTCCAAAATAGCCTAAAATTCCTCGGTAAACTAAATTAGTCAAAAATGTTAGCATGTTGCTAAATAATAACTAAACTCCAAATTAGCAAAAAAAGCTAGCATTAATAAGTATAAAATAGGCATAAAATATTAGGTAAACTCCATTTATTACTATAAAATATTATTATAAAAGATTAAAAAATAGTCTATACTCATATATTTAAAAAACTTGTTGCTAATCTACTTTAAATTTTGAAATTTGAAGACTTTCTCATTAATTTCCTATTGGGCATATTTTGCTTAATATTTCAAAACTATAGTTTACGAATACCAAAAATATAAGCAGTCATGTCTTGAACGAGCTGAACGTTTTGATACTAAGATTGCTAAAAGTGTGATTGAGTTTTTACGTGCCAAAAAACGTACAGAAAGGAGCAGGAGAATCAATATGGTGTAATTGCTTACTAAGAGTTCACACAATAAGAAAAAGACAAACAACATCAGTTTAAGTTTTATCAGGAAAAATCTTAAATTAAATTGAATAATCAATTGTTTTGAAATTTTAATGTGAATCCTTGTAAAATGTATTTAATTTGCAAAATAGATTATTTAAACCACAAATTTTGCTTTTTATTATTATTTTCTAAAAAATCTTAATTTTTTTTTTAAATCAAGTCTTCGAATCCTTTGTTCAATGTTGCACAGAACTTACCAACTCCCACAAACTCTTGATTCCACTCTTCTTAGCTGCCCCCCATTCCTCTTCCCACTTTTCTGCCTCTGAGCTTTAGCCATTGTCTTTCATCACAATTCTGACCCACAGAAAGGAATTCTCACAAGATATCAAAACAAAAATCTATATTTAATATGGGGGCAATTATAAAGCAAAGTTGGCTGCGCGGGGCTGTTGTCACCAGAGCGCGTGTTTTTCATCAAACAGGTCATTAGACGATGATGGATGTAAACCTATAAAGTATCTAAACTGGACCTTTTAACAAACCACGAGCAACACTATCATTTCTCTAATAGAACCTGCTGACCGTGTCATTCCCTTCTGCCATTTGTCATTTTTCCTTGTGAAATAATCAATATCTGGGCGCTTTGAAGTAAATAATATAAAAGTCATTGTAACCTACCCAAGGAGCAACAAAAATAGACTTATGGAGCATTTAGAGAGCCTATATGACCACAAAGTAGAATCTACTGCAGTTTGCAAGTATTGCCTAATTAAAAATCTTATTATTTAAGGATTTTGGTTAATACATCTTTCAATTTAGGCTAAAAAAAAAAATTTTTTGTCAGGATGAATCGGAAAAAAATAGCTACAGCTTGTATGTTGCCATGTCTGCAGCGTGTAACTAGTCTACTCTTTCATTACACATTTGATTTTGATGAATGCTGTGATTTTTTTATTTGTTTAAAATCATGATTTGTGTGAAACTAATAGAGCATTTCTGAGTTGTTTTAAGCTAGTTGATAAAGATGAGAAAGTAAATAAAAATATAAAATGTATGTATTTGGTGTCTCTTTTGTCCCACTTTGTATCAAAAGAGCTTTCCAAGCCATATACTATAAATATAAATCACTAAAGTGAATTTAAAAGTGTCTTATGAAGGAATTTTAAAAGAAATGTGTATATTATTGTAAACTTTTAGCATACAGTAAGAACAAAAACGGATAAATATATATATATATTTTATTGCTGTAATGGCATATACTCCTCTTCCTATTGTTATTTTTGTGACATATGAGGAAAAAATTTGAATTTATAAGATGTCAATTTAAAAATAATAATAACCAATTATGTACAGGTTTATTATTTTTAGGAAAATGTATGAATAAAATAATATGAATGGATGATGTGACTTCTTTGTGTCTTATTAATGAAACAAATGTGTACATTTTTAGGTAGAGTTACTGTTAAAATGTTGTATAAAAAGTGCCACATATTCTCAGAAAAAACTTCAACAGCTCACAAGACTTGACCCTAAATATATGTGCTTATATAATTATTTTAAAAGACTGTCTCATATGTCTAAAAGTTGCTAAATTATATTTTAANNNAAAAAAAAAAAAAAAAGAAGTCCACGCCCACATCTTCCCTCCGAGCGCCTTTTCTTCTCGTGTCCAACAGAGGGCGCCGTTTCCTCAACGTGACTCTACAACGGGCCCCCTCAACCCAATGAACGGCTTTTTAACAAGTCAATTAATATCAATGAGTGAATATACATAGCGCATTTACAAAGAGTGCAATCTGAGAGGTGAATTAACTGAATCGATTAGAGGGGGGTGAAATAAAAATGACCGCGCTACTCTAACGGACGTCCTGTGGAAATGGGCCGCGCTGAAGAAAAAAAAAAAAAAAATCAATGAATTCCCAATATGAATGTGACCCCCCCTCACCACCTCCACCTCCACGGTGAGGAGCTGCACCCTGAACCCCCATGATTCTGATGCTAAATTTAACATTTTCTGGTAATTTTACTAAAACTTTTAGGTAAAAACAACAATAGAATAAATAATAATTAATGGAATAAATAGAATTAACTGTTTGCTAATGTGTTGTGCATTCTTGAATGAGTTTGGATGATGTGGAGAAACTCCTGGATGTGTGTTTTTCCCTATATTGTAACTTTTTACTTCCTGTTTGGATTTGTTTATTAGTTATGAAATATTTTAAATAATGAAAAAAAAATTTCTGCAATGCTAAAAAATGCTATAGATCTTTCTAGCCTACATTTTTGATACGCAAAATTTCTTACTGTTCTACAGTATGAAGGTTGTGGGTTCTATTTTTGATAATAAAAAATGCGCAAGGAACAGGTGCCACAACCGCAAAGCATTTACTCCTAAAAAGATGCATAAAAAGGCGCAGTGAAGTGTTCATGGTGCGTTTGGGGCGCCCCTGCGGAGGCTGCAGCAGCCCGGTGTTGGTTTGCTGCTAATTGGACTGTGAGACCAATAACAGGGGCGCGCGCACAGCCTGCAGCCAGAACGCACAGGGAGGGGAAGATGCTCTCTCCCTCTCTTCCTCCCTCCCCTCACCGGCTCTCCCTTAATCCCATTTGCCATTGTACATGCCCAATCACCTATACTTTCCGCATTTAACTTGGATGACATTTTTATTTCATCATTAGCATCAGACGCCAGACTGACTGACACGGTGGACACAGTTTGACGGAAACCCCCCGGATGGGACATGTCCATGTTTGTTCATGTCTTTTTTTAACCTCTCGCGCGCTTTGTTTATTATCTTTAATAGTTTTTTCATTCCACCTCCGTGCGTAAAAGGACTTGCGCGCTATCGCACTCCACGGGAGGAATTCAGTTTCTGAACTGGATCTCCTCGGAGCTCGGATATTTTCCGCCTGCAGGTGAGCTCTTTTATTTTTTTGTCTATTGTCCCCTCCTTTTTTCCCGCACCAAACTCCTGCTTCCGTGGTTCTCGGCGCTCAGACCACAATCACAGCGATGCCAGAGACAACGCAAGAGACGTGCGCCCCGGCCAAGGATTCTCCCTTCTTCATTAAGAACCTACTGAACTGTGACAGCAAACCATCCAAACCCAAGCCGGTGCTGGCCGCCACGAAGGCGGCCCTGGAGGGAGGATTTTCCCTTTCCCAAGTCGGGGAGTTCAACTTTCCTCGCTTTGAGCTGCCCGCGCAAAGGTTCAGTCTGCCCGCTCACTACCTGGAGCGCACATCGGCGTGGTGGTACCCCTACACGCTCAGCTCGGGGGCGCATCTTCACAGAACTGAAGGTAAAAACGCTTCATCCACTGTTTCCCTTTAAGAAATCAAATGCGTAAAGTTAAAACGTGTACTTAAAAATACACAAACTTGGAAAAGTTTTGTTGCGTTTTTGTCTCCAAATTTGACATCAGCTATTTTGTTATTCCACAATGGATGAGATAATGGATCAATAAAGTAACACGCTGTGCATTAAAGGAAGTAGACATCATGAAATCATTGGGTGAGGGCGCTGATGCGCAGCGCGCGTGTGATTTGTGAGTTGGCGCTCACGCAGCACATCTTTACCCCTGAGGTTGGTCACTGACAGCCTTTTTACTGGCCTGTTTTTAATGGTGGCGCCTCTAATTTATTTTAACCTAACGATTACACATTGTTGGATAAATAATCTTCTGATTTTTGTAGTTTTATTGCTCTAAAACACCTTTTTCTTGCGCTTATTTGTGCGTAATGTTCCAAAAAATATCCAAACCCTCTACTTGGTGATGATTAAATGTCTCCTAAAATGTTTTCCCTTCAGTCACCGAGAGGCCAGGAGCCAGGGACTCCTCTCCAACCTCGGGCACAGACAGAGACTCTCCAGATCTGGTGCTCAAATCCGAGCCAGACGCAAAAGAAGACGAGGATGAGGACGAGCACAACAACAACAAGAGCAGCGACGAGATCATCCTGGAGGAGAGCGACGCCGAGGAGGCCAAAAAAGAGGAGCTGGAGGAGTGGAAGAAGAGGGACGAGGACAAGAAGCCGTGCCGCAAGAAGAAGACGCGCACGGTTTTCTCCCGGAGCCAGGTCTTCCAGCTGGAGTCCACGTTCGACATGAAGCGGTACCTGAGCAGCTCCGAGCGCGCGGGCCTGGCCGCGTCTCTCCACCTCACAGAGACTCAGGTGAAGATCTGGTTTCAGAACAGAAGGAACAAGTGGAAGCGGCAGCTGGCCGCCGAACTGGAGGCCGCCAACCTGAGCCACGCCGCGGCGCAGAGGATAGTCCGCGTCCCCATCCTTTACCACGAGAACTCGGCCTCGGAGGGCGGGGGCGCCGCTGCCAACGTGCCCGTGAGCCAGCCGCTGCTCACTTTCCCTCACCCCAGTGTGTATTACTCCCACCCCATCGTCACGTCTGTGCCGTTGCTTAGACCGGTTTGAAAGGGTTTTATTGGTGTCCTAACTAAAATAAAAAATAAATAAATAGAAAAGTGAGACAATATTTTTTATAAAACTGGAAAAGACTGTCCCTGTTGGGCACATACTATTTTAAAAACAACTTTCCCCCCACAAGATGTTATTATTTTATTATAATTATTATTATTAATATTATTTTCTCAGGATTTAACTGCTTTTATTTGTGTTTTTCGTCATGATTGTTGCCAGACTGAGTCCAGTGATGTACAGACACTACCTGGTTTGCAAGAAGAAAAAAAGAAGTTGTCAACAAGTAGCCTGCTTCAAACGATTCACTTTATTTTCCTTTGCGTTTCCAAAAGTGAGGACAGGATGATGCGCAATCGGTGCGCTTTGAATGGATGAAGCTCTGAACGGGAAAAGCCTGTTTTGTCATCTGTCAGAAAACTGTTTTTAAATTCTTTTTTTTTCTTTTGAAAGAGCTTGAGGGACAATCAAGCTATGAAAAAAGCTTCTTTCTGTCACTCTCTAGACACGGAAACGTATTTCAAGCACAAATCATCGAAGTTTTTGTGTATTTGAGCAGTAGGGTTTCAAAAAGTCGACCACACTGGAATAAAAAAAATGTAAATGTATATATTTAACGAGAGGCGGGGAAGCGGCTTCTCCTTTGTACAGGAACTACGTTTTTTGATATTGTATTGATGAACCATGTTGTGAAATAAATGGAAGATATTCCTTATTTTTTATGCATATTACTATGCTCTTTTACGCACAAAAAGGCAGGTTTATGTACATTTGTTTTCACTCCTTTACATCAAAAATTGTTTGTTTAATTAGGTTCAAAATTAGAGTAATCTCACTATTTGACATATTATACATTTAAAAGGAAATTATACCCAAAATACATCAGCTGACTTCATTTTTCTTATAATACTTTATCGGATTTTTAAAAAAATCTGAATATAATCATTTTTTTCTGATTAATCATTAGTAACCATTTATTATAAATATTTTTTATATTATTTATAATAAAAAGTAAGTTATTTTTTTAATACAAGCGATGTCAAAACCTATGTTACGACTTTGATTTGATGCGTCCTTCGCGCGTAATTTCTTATAACGCATCATTTAAGCTCCAAAAAAAAAGTTTTCGACTCTTAGCCATCAATAACGCTTTTGTGATCTATTTCAACCGAAAAGCTGAAATGATTTGACACACTGACACTTTGTTACACGAGATCCCACAGGTGTCAGTGGACACCTGAGGTAATAACTCAATAAGGACATGACCTGCTGTAAAAAAAAAGGGAAATGAAAGAAACCCTTTGAGCGTTTCGGAATTCCAGAGATTTGATGGTGGATTTCAAAGATAATGCAACAAAAATCACATTTTGATCATATTTTTTTGTAATATTGACATTTTTACTACCTAAAGTTGAAAAAAAGTTTCAGTTGTATTTTTTGTAAATAAAATATAACCTTTTCAGGATAAAATACCGGTATCTAAATAAAAAAACGATTTTTCTTGATTTTCAGGTGAACAGAACTGATCAGAATCCATCCTTCTGTGACTAAAACTGATTTCCACGGAGGGGATAAGTCGTTTTTTTTGTAGCGCGTGCCCGCTCGGTGTTTGACGCACACGTTCCCAATATAACTGCAGCTTCACAGCTTGAAGACGGCTGTAATTGGCGCATCACAGACTAATGCACCTGTAATGTCCGGAAATAGACGCATGTAATCACAGATAGCCGCGTGTTCCATTCGCACCAAGAAAACGGCTGAAAGTCACAGCTGAACAGGTGAGATGATGCGTAAACCTCACGGAGACGCAGGCTCACTCTTCCCCCAGAACAATTTAAAACCTTTGACCGCTTTCATCTGCGGGCTAACACGGTTATTGGAAATTAATCAGTCCGCTATAATCTCTGCATGATGACCTCATCAAGAGACAAAGAGTTCATTCAAATATCATCAGATCGCCCAAGTATTGACGTGCACCCACCACGCACACTCAACACTGGCCCATTACCACAAATTAATAGATTAGTATGGCATTATTCCTCTGGCACATATCGATCCGTGGACGTCTGCGCGCCAAGTAAGAGCAACGTCCGCGCGCAGTTTCGGCCCAGCTCGTGACCTTGATTTGCGCACATAAATTGAAAAAATTACCACTCGATAATTTCCATTTGTTCGACATCTTTATGTAAAGGAGCAGAAGGGAGAAGGGCCGGAATCAGAATGAGGACAGATCGGGGACAGCGCTGCGAGTGCATTAAACCGGGAGCTGGAATGGGTTCTTTTTGAGCCTCATCGCGGGTTTCAGGGCCAGTTTGGAAACCCACAAGTGGCCAGAACACCTCGTATAATGCAGAAAAACTCTTTTATGCTGCGGCACCTGTTACCATGCGCACTATGAGTTTAAGGGAAGCTCATTTTTGAGCTGAGATGGCACAGATGAAGCCAAAAAAAGCAGTTTTTGAAAGTTTATAAAGGAAATAATTCATATTAAATAATTTCTTCACATTTTTGTGACAAAATCTAACCAATAGACTAAATGTGATTGCTGACAAAAGTTTGAGAAAATCCTTTAAAGGACAAATTTATAAATGTTGGCATGCGTCATGCGTAAAAAGGAGTTTGAACAACTATTTCCAGCATTTCTGGGGGAAAAATGAAATTTTGTGCCATTTGCTTTCCTGATTAAACGTGAGCATCAGATTTTCATCAAAGTTCTATTAAGTGAAACATAGGTTGCGGGGCACCGTCTGATTGGAACAGTTTAAATTTTAATTGTGTTTTTAATTTGACATATAGTTGCTGTGAAGAATGACAGCGAAACGCCGAGGGGCGGTCGATTTTCTTAATTTCTCCCCGAGGAATTGATGAGTCTATCAGGGCAGTAGATTGGAAAGCCATTAAAACTCAATGGTTAGGTTGTTAATTGGAACTTGATGGATAGGAGCCCTTGGATAGGCTGTACTGATCCAATCTTCCTGACTTTGTGTTTTCCAATAAATTACCCAGTTCATTTCCACACTCAGATTACATAAATTGTACACCTCCAGGGCTGGTGCTCTGCTTGCGTTTACAACTCTCTCTCTCTCACACACACAAACACACACCGGTTAGTGTAAGGACACACACAGAAAAAGAGCACACCTCGCTTTCTTGAATGAAAATCGAAACATAATCAACGTTTATACTTAGAAAATTTATTGATATCATTTTCTCTGGTAATTTCCTTATTCTAGACTTGGACACGCCATACATCATAATACACACGTGTAAAAGGGTCTTTGTTTAATATTTATCGAAGCTTGATTTCCAGATCAAAGCGCCTCATAACTTCATCTGTTTTCTTCGGACTTTTTCCCCCACCACCACCACCACCCCTGCTAAAGATCTTGTTCTGTTATTGCGGTAGGGCGGCCATACACCACTTATCATTGTGATAGAGCGGGAACTTAGGCCCGCTCCTCGCTGTTTGGTCCACGTCAGGTGTGGAGACAGAGAGAGAACATTTCCATACTAATGGAATAAACTACAGCGCTTGCTCGGACTGTTCCACTGGCCCATAAACGCCAACTCTGCCATAAAAGAGCATGCGTAATTTATCCGCGGCGGCACAATAGCGGTGTGTTGTGTCCACTATCTGCCTGATGAACCTTTCTCACTTTGTTAAAGTCGTTTGGAAACGACGAAGGCGCCCCGCTCTGACAAGCGTCTTTGTTTGGAAATAGCGGCATATAAAATAAACCCATTTAACTGTCATTGCAGATTTCACGCCCTATGTGTAACCACCATAAATCCAGCATCCGCTCTGACGGCGCTCGTATATTTACCCCCCTCCTCCTCCTCTCAGCAAAGCTGGCGTTTGGGGAAGATCGTTTAGCAGCTGCTGGCCTCAGATATTTTCGCGCGCATCCAGATGGATCTGCGGCCAGGCTGATCCAAACAACTGCAACAGGTCTCGCTGTTTTAAACGGCACAGGTGATGCGTTTGAGCAAGTAATTAAAGGGACATAACGTGCGCGCACACACATGCGCGCACTGAATATGGCATGATGATGAGGTGGGATGAGAGCCCCCCCCTCCTCCCCGCCTCCTTTTTTTGCACTCATTGCGGGCGCACCCTCAACTCCCGCCACCTCCAATCAATTAGTCAATCAATTAGCCGGCCACTACCCCACGCGCGGTCATCGCGAGGCAGATTGGATCAGTAATGCTCAAATTATTTCTTAATCGTTGATAATGGACTCATTAAATTAGTTTATTGTTTTCTAGAAAGAAAAAAAAAGATAATTTTAAAGGTTTCTGTGTTGGATTGTGCGTAAAGGGCGTGCGTAAAAGCGAAAAAAACTCATCCTTTTTTCAGTCCAGGCTGAAATTACGCACAATAAATTACATTTAAAAATATATGACATATTTTATGTTTCAAAACTAAAAAAATATATATTTTTTGAAAATGTTCTGATGGAATGGTAAAGCTCGTTCAGCCAGGAACGCATCGGCTTTCTCCCTCTCTCCAGCCCATCTCCAAACCCTGACAGGAGTTTGAAGTTTCCGGGCTCATGCCGGACGCTGTGATTGGCCCAGGAGGAGCTTACCTACATGCAAATGAAGCAACGCAACCTTGCTGCCTCTGATCCAGAGCGTGATGAGGAGAACCAGGAATACACTCATGTTCCTCTGCGCTCTAGAAAAAAACACACCCAACGTTTAAACGGCACAGTAAACAGGCTGGGGTGGGAAGAGAAAAAAAATCAAGCCGACAAAAGAAGCTTTCGAAATTTTTTACGCATCATTCGTTTAGAAAGCAATCACGGAATACAAGCGGACAGACCGATTCAGTCAACACTTCGATACTGTTATGAAGCGAGAATGAGTAGCGCAGAGGACAGCGGGAGCAAGTGCTCGTCGGGCCCGATTTCCAGCTTTACCATCCAGTCCATTTTGGGCACGCCGTCCGATGAGCCGCGCTCCGGGACCAAAGAGCTCTCCAAGGGCGCGCCGCCGCCACCTCCGCCGCGGAGGCGCTCTCTGTCCGTGTCCTCAGAGGAGGAGTGCAGCGGCGGGGAGGACTCGGCGGACTGCTTCTGCTCCGACACGGGTCACAGCGAGCGCTGTACGCAGCACCAACCCCACAACTTCTCCTGCCTAGGTACTATTATTATTAATATTTGAAGATTTTGTCACCAAAAAATGATTTTTTATTTATTTACCGCCTTATTTCTAATGTTCTTTTTGCACTTTGGGTGACATATTCGGTTTTTACGCAGCGCATCCATTTCCACTTGCGCTTTTATGTTCACACTGTCACAGCGGCGGAAGGGTGGAAGGTCAAATAATTAGCCCCCTGTCTTCCCTCTCATTTCAAATGCAACTGAGCCTGCTAATTGATGGAACATGTTTCCAAATTGGCATCAGCGCGCGCGTCGCCAATTGAGTGTTAAGAGAGTTGAATCTAATTAATGCGCGGATCATGACTTACTTGTCCAAAAAAGTCAAACTTTTCAATTGTGGAGATTTTGCAAAAAAAGTAAAATATACTCTCGTCGCCTGTTTTTCTTTGTCAGGTCCTGGAAAAGGACTTCTTTCCGGGGCTGAGGGGCTCCCCCGGCGGCCGCACCTGTCCCAGCCTCTGCTGCAGGATTATAAGGAGGAGCAGGACCGACCGTGCCATCAAATGTCCCCGCTGTCGGACGACAGGCAGACGGACGGAGCGGACAAGCAGAGCAACTCGGCCAAGAAGAAGACGCGCACGGTTTTCTCCCGGAGTCAGGTGTACCAGCTGGAGTCCACCTTCGACATGAAGCGGTACCTGAGCAGCTCGGAGCGGGCCTGCTTGGCCTCCAGCCTGCAGCTGACGGAGACTCAGGTCAAGACGTGGTTTCAGAACAGGAGGAACAAATGGAAACGGCAGCTCTCTGCGGAACTGGAGGCGGCCAACATGGCCCACGCGTCCGCACAGACATTAGTGGGGATGCCGCTGGTTTTCAGAGATAACAACTTGCTGCGCGTACCGGTTCCCCGCTCCATCGCCTTCCCGACGCCCCTCTACTACCCGGGGAGCAACCTTCCAGCTTTACCTTTATACAACCTGTACAACAAAATCGAGTACTGACAGTCCACAACTCTCATAAGTGTCTCCACATAACCCCTGTATATTATTGTATCACTTCTTTATTTGTTGGAAAAACTCAATTATGCAAAAAAAGCTGTAAGTTTCTTAAAAAAAGCAATTAAGCCTGCCATGTGTATAATTATAAATATCACTTTTGTACTTTCATTTTCTTTATCCTTCTTTTACAATATTTGGCTTCCTCGTTTCATTTCAAAGTGATTGGAGGCAAAACATTAAAAATGAATTGGGCTGAAATTTTCCACACGGAAAAAAATATATAAATATATATATTTGTTTTTATTGTAATTTAAGTATTCAGTTATAACCTCATTCAATAAATTTTCTATTTCAGAGAGAATTTGACTTCCTTTGTTTTATTACAAGACTTTATTAGATTTTAATGTGCACTGTTTTACTGAATTATTGTTTGACATTTTTGGTTGAATATATTTTAAAAGACCATTTTTATTAAACCTTTTCATATAAAGTTAGCATTTTTGTTATTGTATTTTTTGCTGTAGAACTCAGGAATTCTATCAATAAGTGAAAAATTATGGATTATTTTAATGGAACACTTTATTTTGTTTGAGCTATCCCTAAAAATAATATTTTTTTTAAAATATGCACATAAATTCCAGCTCATATTAATAACTATAAAGATAACATGTTTTTAAAAATTATGACTAAATTGGTGAGTAAAAGTTTAATATTGCATATTAAACTTTGTCTGCAACATATTTTTTATCTAAAATTTGGAATTAGATCAATCCTCATGAACACGTCAGCAAAGAAGCAATAAAAAAGACATTTGTTTATGAAAAGGCTTATCTGGAGATGGAAATGAGAGGCGTACTGAGATGCACTAGCAGCCAATCGAGCCTCTGGGCGGGATCTTCTCTCATTTGAAGTCTGAATGCTTCAGGCGCCGGGCCTCCAGAGGAAATCTAAGATGGTGGTAGCCTCGCAAAAGTTCAAGACTCTACTGGTCTTTACATGTGGACAGAACCTTATTTCTCCGGTTGAATTTGATGTATTTATTAAAATACTTAACACCGCAGTGCCAAAACACAAAAATAAATGCAAGATTAGTTTTCCTTGCATGTAATGTTTAAAGGAGAACCTTTCCCCACCGTCTCTAATGGTTCCAACTAGCAGAATCACGACTGTAGCCGGGCTCTGCAGCCTCACAGATTATTCCTGACCCAATTTCTGCAACAGACGGCCTGTGTTTCTGGGAAAATGGATAACGCTAGACTCCAGCCGTGATTTATGGGTCACTCCAGTCACAGTGAGTCTAGGTGAGGTGCAGGAGGATGAATTTGTGACAGATAGGATAGAAGCAGAGACAGAAGGATGGGGTGGGGGGGGCTTATGAAATGGAGCAATCGCTTTGGTTGAATGAAGCTGTTTATTAGTTTCCAAGTGGTCATTATGTCATCATCTGCGACGGCGGCGTGTCGCTCTCTCGGATGGATGTTCGCAACCCCCTGACTTGTGGGGAATCTGCATGACCTGTCACCAGGGGTTGTTTGATTTACACGACGGAGGAGGAAGAGAGATGTGCTGCGAGGAGAAAGTAAAATACAGGAATCGGTGGGAGGCAGAAGAGGCCGTTCGACGTAACTATGTATCACCCCCGATGGCAGGCGTGAATTACAAATTTTAATAGCAGGGCAATGAAAATGATTTGAAGTGGTTTAAACTGCAAAGAGACAGCGACTGGTGCTGTGATGAAGATTTGTTGAGATGATATGTTGTGCCTTAGGATTCATCAAACCTGCCTGGTAAGGTGAAAAGCAACTGTAATTCACTCTGTGGGATAATTTATGATGGGAGCTGCACAGAGAGGGAGAGGCTGATTCTCAGCATGTTTACAAGATCATTATGAATTACAGAAAAAATAATATTCCATCAACTCTTTCACATCTATGATTTGGATCTAAACTAACTCAATCAAGCCTCCATTACATACAATACTGTTAACCCCTCCACTGCCGCAAGGTTTAACATATTTTATAAATTCATCATTTATTCGGATGAAAGCTTTTCAACCTTTAAAGAGGTGTCTTCATGTTTCAGAGGAAGGATACGGATGCAGAGCTCCAGGTCTGCCTCAAGACAGGAGTTTTAAAAGCGATCGCGATGCATTAAGCCAGGCAACTCTCAAGACCTGTTCGGCCTCTAAATGAATTTGAGGGGAGCATAACAAGATTTTTTTTTTTTTGTCATCCGTTGGTTTTAACCAGCTCCTCTATTTATGGTTTAATGGTCAAAAAAAAAGGAGGGCTTGGAGCAGAAGTGATTTTTCATGATTCTGTTTTATATCAACTGGAAATGAAGGAGCTGAAGGGAAATTGTGTTTGTTCCCCTTCCCCCCCTAACAGGAGATGAATATGCTACCGGGCAAAAAGCCATTGCAAATACACCGCATTATAGGGAGAAAATGTGGCATAAATGTGTTGTAAGAATTTAGAAATCAGTGGAAAATTACATGCATCGTCCAAAATATTGACTAAAATTCAATAAAATAGTTTGTCTTTATTTGAAATTTTCAGTCATATTAAATATATGTATATTAGGGCCGCTACAAGCTGCCACCAATCACTGATTATTTTTTCTGATTAGTTGCCTTATTAGGTCATGGACAAAGTGGATGTAAAGCACACATCTTAACCATCATTAGCTTTAAACTAACAGATATATAAAAACTAGATATATAGCATTACCTGTGATAATGCTAGTTTGAATGTTGTAAGCTGAATTTGGTCATTGAAGATGCTAGTGACGATAGCTGAAAGTGATAAAATTAATAGCTAAAAATGCTGATATTGAGCACTGAAATCGCTGAGGCTAATAGCTAAAAACAATGATGCTGATGGTCAGATATAATATTAGTGAAATGTCAAATTAGCCTAAAAATCTGAAAAAAGCCTATGTTAGCCAAAGAAGCTAGCATGTAGTTGAAATATTAGCTAAATTCCAAATTAGCCTAAAAAACAGAAAAAAGCCTAATTTAGCCAAAGCAGCTAGCATGTAGATGAAATATTAGCTAAACTTCAAAATAGCCAAAAAAAGCCTAAATTAGCCAAAATAGCTAGCACGCAGCTAAAATATTTGCTAAACAAAAAATTAGCCCAAAAAACTGAAAAAAGTCTAAATTAGCCAAAGCAGATAGCTTGCTTCTGACATATTAGCTAAATTCCAAAACTGCCTAAGAAACAAAAAGAGCCTAAGTTCGCCAAAACAGCTAGCAGGTAGCTGAAATATTAGCTAAACTCAAAAACTGCATAAAAAACAAACAAACAAAAAAGCCTAAATTAGCTAAAATAGCTAGCATGCAGCTAAAATATTAGCTAAACAAAAAATTAGGCCAAAAAAAATGAAAAAAAAGCTTAAGTTAGCCAAAGAAGTTAGCATGTTTCTGACATACTAACTAAATTCCAAAGCTGCCTAAGAAACAAAAAAGCCTAAGTTAGCCAAAGCAGCTAGCATGTAGTTGAAATATTAGCTAAATTCCAAATTAGCCTAAAAAACAGAAAAAAGCCTAATTTAGCCAAAGCAGCTAGCATGTAGCTGAAATATTAGCTAAACTTCAAAATAGCCAAAAAAGCCTAAATTAGCCAAAATAGCTAGCACGCAGCTAAAATATTTGCTAAACAAAAAAGTAGCCTAAACAACTGAAAAAAGTCTAAATTAGCCAAAGCAGCTAGCATGTAGCTGAAATATTAGTTAAACTCTGTATTAGCCTACAAAAAAAACGTAAAAATCCTAAATTAGCCAAAATAGCTAGCATGTTGCTGAAATATTAGCTGAACTCCAAAGTAGCCTAAAAACCTTTAAAAATTGCCAAAATAGTCCAAAAAGCTAGCATAATGCCGTTATAACTTTCAGATTTACTACATTGTGACTCCATAAAATTTAAAGTAACAACTAATCGACTATGAAATTAGTCATTCGATTACTAATCGTGGCATCCCTATATGTATATATATATATATATATAACCTTTTCTGGTCCGTCACTTTCAGACACCAACCGCCGCACTAAAACAAAACATGTGGATTAACCCCTTTCCATTTAACATTATTCTTTATTGTAAAAATGACCAGCCATTTCTTAAAAACCTCTGATTTGAAGAGGCAATCGAGGCACAATATGCATCAGACTATTACAGACTACAGTAAATGTCGAGATTTCAGCTCCATTGATAAGTCCATTAACATTACCCCTGACATAATAATGGCCGAGGTACAATTTTCCACTCTCCATTTTGTATTTGTAAAGATAATGAGGGAATTATCTTAAAGGCCTCATGCTACACATTCAAGCGAGAGACCACCGAGACGGAAAGCTCTGCAACAGTTGTATTTACATCCTCCTTGCTCTCCCTCAGCCCCTCCCTCTGCTGCTAGACCCTCTCACAGAGAGGCAAGGAAGATAAAGCATGTCATTATTCTATTAAAGGCCTACAATTTTTGTAATGGGACTTGCAGTGGTCGGCAGAAGTGCAGGCAGCTTCTTCAATATCCTGGACATTATTTGCTCATTTAGTTAAATGATGTTTCTAATTCCCTCATAATTACCTGTAATGAGGCTGTCTCCCTCGTTTTGATGCGGCCACATCTTAATACGGCATGGCATTCTTTTTTAGGGATAATTACCTCTCATGAGGCCGGGGGAGCGAGGCTGGGGTTCGCTGTGCGCTGCACACGTGGCAAATTGGCTTGTTTCCTGCCATCTTGTCTTCCTGCAAATTGGTAAATTAAGTTTCTCAGCTGGAGCATTAGAGCTGTTGAGTTTGCTTTCTCGGCTGCTTCAAATGATTGGGTATGCTGACAGGGAGGTGTTTGTTCCTAATGCATTTGTATTTTACGTGCTTTTGTTGGAACATTTCTTCAAAATTTGTTTGACGGTTTGTATTGACGCGACTTTTAGAGCAGTAAAACAACTATAAAAACTTCTCGTTTGGAAAAGCTCAAACTTAGAAAGAGACTGACTTGGGTTAGCAAACCCGTCCGTGTTGTCCCTCTGAAATGATCCAGCTGCTGTACTCAAACCGCAGCTCTTGCAGGGTTGGCTGAGGGGTTTTTATTTCTAAGTGCTGATGTGTCGCAGACAGTTTGGCTCTACAAGGGCCTGTTACACGCCGATTAAAGAGAGGGAAGGAGTGCTCCCGCAGGGCAGCCTTGTACATTTACCCCGACCACAAAGAGGTCTAACGTTTACGCCCTGGTGCTGACATGACCTTCAAACAAGGTCCCTGTGCTGCTCGGGTGGATACTGGAACTGTCTAGAGGAGACCCGCAGTGAACCCGACAGACAGACAGGAAGAAGTCATATCTGGATATCAGAAATGACCTGCTATATCCTGGAAAGTAAGAAGATATGCCATTTATTGGAAAAAAAGGGAGACTTTTAACTGCATGTGTTGGAAAATAAGTCAAATAATAGAAATGTATTCTTACTTTTCTAAAATAAAAAAAACAAACAGATTCTCAAGTGATTTCTTTGTCTTTGCAGGGTCAGTGATCTGTTTGTTATGGGATCTGATACCGAGGTCCTCTGAATAAAGGCAGTAGGAATCTCTTTGTAAGGACCAAGTGGTCTCTTTCAGCTGCAGGCGTCTGCTGTGCAGAGAGATGATCTGTCGCTTCAGTGAGACTGGCTGCTGACCACATTGCCTGCAGCGCCGCCGCCACCGCCGCAGCAGCAGCAGGGAGCACAATGAGAGCAGCACACTATCACCTGACAGCTAATTAGGGATTACTCCCCTGGAAGGGAATACATTGTCTTTGAGTTGGGGGGAAAGGAGCCAGAAAAGCAAGAGGTCACTAAAATGTGTGTGAAGTGTCAGTCAAAGTTACAAACCCCCCGCAGTTTCTCAGGGCGACTCCTTGTTTTTGTTTTCGCTACGGCAATTTGTTATGCAATTATGGGTGCTGCTGAGGTCCTCCGTCTTCGATGAATCGAATAAAAGCTCAGAAAAATAAACCGTTTTGAATGTTTTTCTCCTTCAGAAGGCGCAGCTGTCACCAATCTTTGTGTGTGTGTGCACATGAGTCTGGTTTATACCAATGAGACCAAAGATTTCTTTGAAAACACATTTACAACCATTAGTTGAGTGTAAGGTTTCATGTGCAGAGTGCATCCTCTGGACTGGTGTCAGAGTTTCTCAGCGGCAGCCTCTGTTGGAGAGCTAGAGGATAGTGGTGGTGTTTTGGGGGGTGGGGGGGCACTGGAGCCTAAGCGTCCCACCGACAATGCATCACGGCAGGCAAGGCGTAACCTGAGCCCCCCCTCTGGCCCCGGTGTGGCCCGCAACAAGGCGCTCCCTCTCGGCCCCGTTTTGCGCTCCCAAGGTGCTTTTAAAGAGATTTGGTCAGCGAGAAAACAGCTCTTCAAAAGAACTGTTGTCACATTAGAAAGGAATTAGTGAGGCCCGAGGCCAAGGATTCCCCGCTCTAATTCTGGAGTCTCAACAATCTGTCTTGGTGCGAGGTGGCCGGCGAGGCACGCTCTCCGTGTCTGCTGGGGAAAGATGGACTTGGGAGGGGATTCCCATGCTCCTGCAGGTGGACAAACCTCAGGGAAGTCATGGGGAAAGGTTACGACTAATCCATCTGACTCATGTTCAGCAGGCAGATCTGAAAGATCATTTACCTCACAAGTTTCTTTAGTAACAGAGAAAAAAACATATTTAGGAACTTTAAAGAAGGGACAAAGGAGTCACATATCAAACAGGAAGTAATTATTTTGTTGAAAACTGCTTCTAAGTAATGAGTCATAGTGAGTTATATTCACTCAGGTGTATTTACTTTTGAAACTTTAGGTAAAAAAATAAATAAATCATACTTTTTACTTTCACTCAAATAGGTTTTTAACTCTAAACCAGTACTCATTGATCTGTATCTGTCTAGCCACTTTAATCTATTTATTTTTGGCCCGCAAAACTGTACTAAATTTTATTGATCCTTGTTAATTCATTTTTGATTTTGAGTTAAACATAAATTTAAATGAAACAAATCCTTATGAATGATTTATTTTCCCTGTAATCTTGGTGTCTATCCATAGATGATGCACTACTAAGACATTGACCGTTGTTTAGGTACGCAAAGTTGGTCTGCATTCATGTGATTTTGGATAATTTTGTTGTTTTTCTGACTTTCATGCATGTTTATCAAGTTTGACTGGCATTTAACCGACAATTCCAACCCCACATGAATGCATCTTTTCTCCAAGTTTGCACTTCTAACAGAGAGATATCAGCCCATTAGTGGAATTGGCAATACAATTATTTTAAAAAGACACAACTGTAAAATAAAATTTATTTTCAATCAAAATCAGGCCAGTTTTTGTCCAGATTCTGTATTGTTTCTATCTCCCCCACAACTTAAAGCTAAAATATGAAAATAATGAACTTCTACCACTCTGCAGAAAAAAATGTCCTAAAAAATGACACAAGTTTTTTTTTTCTTCATTTTGGCTAAAAATGGAATAATCATAGTTAAAAGACCACTAGAACGCTTTTAAAATAGATCAAAAAAGGATTGGAGTGAGACTTTAAACCACGATTTTCTATTAAGTTTTAGTTCTGTTGTTTTAACTTGTAAAAAGACTGTTTTTGGTCTTATTGTTGCTAATGTGATTGATGTGACAGAGTGGGACTTGATACCAATTGGTTTTCTGAAGTCTCTACTGGTTAAAAAGCTACCAGGCTGTAGCACATAGGCAGACTCAAAGTCAGGACCCAGACAAGGAGAAAGGATAAATATTCCTGATATGCAAAATCTTTATATTCTTCACACAAAGAAACAAAACTCATTTTTTTACTTTCCAAAATTTTTTTGTAGTCTGCAAGTTCTCATCTGCTAGGAGATAGAAATAACAATCCTCAAACTAGAAAGTGGCCCATCATGACAAGCTCATTTGCAAAGGAAAGGCTTAACCCGAAGGGTTCGGAGGTCAGGATCAAAGGACGTCCCCTTGGGACCGCACAGAGATTCTTAGAGAAACACTGATCCTAAGCTTTTGTAAAGGAATCTTCTAATGACAATAAATCTCCATCGCGAGCTAAAGACAGAAGTGCTCGGTACAGTGGCTATACGATAGGGGAGTCCTTGGGCCCTGAAGGTTGCCTATAGATGTCTGGATAGAAGACTGATAGGATATGGTGGTTGCCAACAGGGTTGTGGCCCCCTCTTTGCCCAGGTCAGAACCCCAGTGTGATCACAGGCTGGGTGGATAAGGATGACCAGTACTTCTCAGCTTTTCTAGCCTCTGGTGAGTAACTGGGTCTTTGACCTTGCCCACAGATTAGTATCAATATCGGAGGAAGACCTGGATTGAACTCTTCCTTTCTTTGTGCTCTTTCTCTTGTTGTTTTGTTTTCTCTTGAGGATGTGTCAAGCTCAGTTTGCTTTCAACTGAGAGAAGTTTTGAAGTGGAAATTGTTTGGGTTTGGTGTCAGAAATGGACTGTGATGTTTTCGAACCTTCATAGCCCAGTTGTATTGGAGAACGGAAATTCTATTTAGACTTGTAATCCATGATTTTTCTACTTCTAACATCCTTCTAGCTCTGGGGTCGGCAACTTTTAACAGTAAAAGAGCCACTTGGGCTCGTTTTCTACTGATCAAAACCTAGAAGGAGCCGCAGAGATTTACTTTAGCCTTTAAGAAATTCGGACTTGCATTCATGACCTTCTTTTTGTTTTGTTTTTATTTTAAATAAATTTGAATTGAATATTTTTTGGCTCGAACAAAAGCAAAAAAATAAAAAGAATTTATTATTTCTCAAAAAGGAATTTTTGTTAACGTTTTTACCTTTAGTAGAGGCCTAATTAGCGAAAAAGCTAGCCAGCTGCTTAATTACTAGGTGAACTCCTAAATAGCCTAAAATTACCCAGTTAGCCTAAAAACTCCAGTAGATAACAATTAGCCAAAAATGTAAGTATATTGCTAAAATATCAGCTAAATTCCAAATTAGCATAAAAAGTTTAATTCGAGGCCAAATCAAAAAACGCTAGCTCGTTTCTCAATTACTAGCTGAACTAATAAATAGCCTAAAATACCTCAGTTAACTTCATTAGTCAAAAAGTTAGCCTGTTTCTAAAATAGAAGCTAAACTCTAAATTAGCCTAAAAACCCCAGTAGATAACAAGTTAGCTAAAAACGTTAGCATGTTGCTAAATTATTAGCCAAACCCCAAACTAGCATACAATTCTTCAGTAAACTAAATTAGTCAAAAGTATTTGTTGCTAAAATAGAAGCTAAACTCTAAATTAGCCTAAAAACCCTAGTAGATAACAAGTTAGCTAAAAACGTTAGCATGTTGCTAAATTATTAGCCAAACCCCAAATTAGCATACAATTCTTCAGTAAACTAAATTAGTCAAAAATATTTGTTGCTAAAATAGAAGCTAAACTTTAAATTAGCCTAAAAACCCCAGTAGATAACAAGTTAGCTAAAAACGTTAGCATGTTGCTAAATTATTAGCCAAACCCCAAATTAGCATTCAATTCTTCAGTAAACTAAATATTTGTTGCTAAAATAGAAGCTAAACTCTAAATTAGCCTAAAAACCCTAGTAAATAACAAATTAGCCAAAAATGTTAGCATGTTGCTAAAATAACTCTTCTCCATTTTTTAAAAATTACTATGTAATATTTTTTCAGCCAGAGAGCCACCATGGAGAGATAAAAGAGCCACATGTGGCCCTGGAGCTGCAGGTTGCAGACCTCTGACTTATATAAAGGGACATCAATCTACATGCGACATGAAGCTGAACTGATTCTTGAAGATTTCCGCGTGTTTGACTGAATAAAGTTCTACAAAGGACACATGAACTACACATGCACTAAACGGGCTTTCCTTGCAGAATAATCTTCTTTGTTCCTCCATCTAGAAAAGTTTGTGCTTCTCGGCGGGCGATACAGTCAACCAGGAGGGGGCTGGGGGAAGAGGAAAAGGAGGGGAGAGTAGCAGTTTGTTCTTCCTGCAATTAGCATTCACGGTTAGCTGAGCAGAACTAATGCAGCGAATCTTTGAGTCTCGCATTACCTGTCCTCCACTGCTGAAGTACCTGCAGGCCAGACCCAACTGTAGGAAAACGCCCCCCCTTCACCTCCACCTCCCTCTCCACTATCCATTACAGGGCCTTTTATCATTAGCGGTGTTATTGGTAATTCCCTTTGAATGGCCACCACAAAAACTTTGCATGGACTAAGTCTTCAAACAAAACAGGATATTGCATGGGTGTGGATT
This sequence comes from Oryzias melastigma, assembly GCF_002922805.2. NCBI lineage: Eukaryota > Metazoa > Chordata > Actinopteri > Beloniformes > Adrianichthyidae > Oryzias > Oryzias melastigma. Next base: position 5,884,005 of record NC_050526.1, read on the forward strand.
ATGTTTTAGTGATACAGTAATTTTGAAAACAAACAGAGTAGGATTTACACCTGCATTGTCTGGCAGTGCTGGTGGAGAGAACTCCCCAGCGGCACATTTTGATGTGAGCTGTTTAAGTGATGAGTTTCCCATGACAACACTTTGGGCTGTCACACGTCAACACAAGAGGTGTCTGCTCCATACATCCCGTTTCCACTCGCCATTCTTATTTTATAATGTGATTTTTTAAAGAAAATATATTTATAATACCATATATGAGTTTTGGGTCATTTAAGCTATTTTTTAAGCATATAGGTCAACATTAAAGGATACTGTTTTTTAAATAGGGCAAGATCAAAACGAGGGTTTCTTTTATTACTGTTATGGGATACGTAGGAAATAGCAATGATCTCATGAGTGTTAAGTAACTCTACAAAGCACAGCTCTTGACACAGTTCCAAGAAAAACATGAGATAAGTTTTGAGGGTTAAAAATAATCACACCTGCATGGATTTGTAATTTGAATACATTGGCATCGTTGTTGAAATAACAGCGTTTCAGGCAAGTTCTTTCCAAGTTTTTTTTTTCCTCTTTTTACTCCAATATACAGATTAGCTGTTTATTATCAGCAAATCGTTATCAGTTGTCTGAAGTGTTGTCTTATCAGTTACAAACAGGTACAAGTGGCACAAGTGCTCCCAATTGATTTAATAAAGATTCCCACTGTCATGAAGCCACCGTCTAGTCGCTCTGAGTCTAAGAAGAGACACTGCTCAAAATCAATAAGTCTTCCTGTGTCACCGGCTCCGTTAAGGTCTGCACAGTGTGAAGCAGTATAAGAAATCATTCAAAAATAAATTGCACTCTCATTTCTTGCAATCTGACACCCATTTCTGCTGTTAGGCTGACTTTCTTGCAGCTTTAGTACCACAATTTTTGTGTTTTTTTAAATTGCTACAAACATAGTTTTACTTCATCTATAGTGTAGAAATTTACTATCTGGATTTAAAAAAGGAAAGTAAGGATTTATATGCAAATTTCACCAAATAGTGAGAGACTTTTCAGATGAAAAGCGTCAAAGGAATTAGCGTAAGCTGACAATTAAAAGCAATGTGACACATTGTTGGAAATTATAATTTACATTTTTTGGCTTTTGATGAGTGGAAGTCAGAAGTGATGTGAGGTTTTGACTGGTGAGGTTTGACACTAGCTTTGTGACACCCAAGGACAGCATTTTGCTCAAATGTCAACCAATACTCACCAAAAAGGGGCAAATATACATTACAAACCAGCCAGATAATGTTGGATCAGGGCTGCATGGTGGTCTAGTGGTTAGGATATGGAGAGAAAATAGACTCACCCCGATTTGTGCACAGGTACGTCTTGATTTTGGTTTGTGCGTGCGTAATTCTTGATTTGTAACTCAAGGCAAAAAAACAAAATACAATTTATACAAGTCCAAAGTGGCCGATAATAAAACTCTGATGACCCAGCATTCCAGCAGCATTTAAACGCATCATTTACACATGAAGAGTCTCACATCTGATTTGCGCGTAAATGCAGTTTTGTGTGTGTGCGTAACAAGCGATTTGTGCATAATTTTTTAAAAATGTGTGTGTAGTTAGCTTCAAGCTCTTGCAATTTTATGTTTAAATTTTATTTTGTACTTTTTGAATTTTGTAATTTTTATACCTATGTACAAAATATATAGTATGAGTTTAAAATCAAGAATTACATACACAGAAATCCAAAATTACACACAAATCCAAAGTTACGCACAAATCAAGAATTAGCTAAGCACAAATCAGGGCAAGTCTGTTTTCTCTCCGTATTCGGACTCTAACCTGGTTTGAATCCCAGTTGGGACCTTTCTGTGTTTGCATGTTTTACTGTGCATGCATGAGTTTTCTCTGGGAACGTTTTCCCAATAGTCCAAAAACATGCTTTAGTAGTAAATTGCTGAATTTACTTTGTCCCTTTGTGGTATATGTGTGTTTGTTATTATGTGGCCCTGAAACAGACAGGCAAACTGTTCAGGGTGTACCCGCTTTTGGCCTTCAGTGGCGACGTAACTCGTGAACCTGTACGGGATTCAGTTGGTTCTAAGGATGGATGGATGGAATTTTGGGTCATGCTTGATATACTGATTTCATAAGAATATGTGTAAAATAGCAACAAAAAAAAATCGGTCTTTAAATACTTGTGTTGTTGTAAACGATCACAAACATCCCTTTCTATTACCTGATGAATTGTTCCTGACTCCAGTTACTTTGGTTTTTAGACAAGCTTCAATCTGGAAGTTTGAAGGGTTACAGTTGACAAATAAATAATGATATTAATGAATTGTAGGTCTTCAATAAAATTCGGTTTTGACTTATGTCCAAATAAAACCCCAAATCAAACAGAAGGTTTTGGGATTTAGTTGAGAGTTTTCTGCTCCGGCTGCTTCTGCTGCTCAGTTTTGTAGAACTGGCCTGTTTTGTATTGAACCACAGCTTGTTTGATCTACATGAAAAGGTTGTAATTTCATAAAGGACTTGGCCATTTATGCCATTTTTATTGATTGATACAATTTCTTCATACTTGTGACGGAATTAAAGTTAGCAGTTATTTTCCGGTCATTACTTGGTCTACATCCGGTCTCAGGTTTTGGAGCATCAAACAGTACAATCTGTTATACCGTAGGGGTCATCAGCTCTTCCTCAACAAATGACTACAAGTAATTACCTGTTTTTTCTCCCTCACTCCCTTCATCCATCCATCCATCCCTCCTCCTCTCCCTCTCTCTTCCTCTTTCTCCATTGAGCTATTACCCTAACTGGCTGTTGTGGAGCAAAGAGGAGGTGTGTGAAGAACAAGGCAGGCTTTTATGGACTCCCCACCAGCGCCACTCCACACTGCTCCATTTTGAAATTATCGGGTCCCCTTGCTTTTGAAGTCTCTGTAAGCGCACCCTCCTATTTACGAGATGGCTATGTACTTAAAGGTCACAGATTGATCAAGAGGTCCTAAAGATGGCCTTTTCACTGAAAGCACTGCAATACCGTGGCTTTCACAGGCCACATCTGCAGAAAAAAAAAGAGAAAATAAAATGAAACAGTCTCCCAAAGTCAGGCATATTCAGACTTTAATGTATAATTCCATTTACCCTGGAAAATGTGACAATTGAGCATGAAATTTACAATGAGCAAAGCAATTTATCAGTACTTTTCTGTCCATTTCTGTTGGCTCAGGCATCAGAATATTTTATTCACTGATTACCTGCAGGTCATTTTGCAAATGCGTCAGGCTCTCAGAATATTTGAGCATGAGACCTTCAATCCATTGTCCTGTCTGGTGCATTTGACACACTTACTGCAGCCACAGCATTTGTGGGAGCATCCATGTTGGAAATAACAATGATCTGCTGCTCAATGAATGTACCGAGTAACACTAAGGTACTTGGAGAGACCAATATCTTAGATTTTGTCCTTTCATACCCAAGGCAAACATCTACATTCTAAATGAGTTATTGTCAAGCAATATGCTTTTAATCAAAAACAAACACTTCTTTTCTTTTTAAATGATGGATTTAAATATTTGTCTCTGTATTTTTTGTAGCATACTTCTGTGTTTTATTTCATCGGTTCAGTGTGAATAGTTTTGTTTTATTCTGAAAAACTTCCTGTTGTATTATTATTACTTTTTAAGTGAAGTCATGAGGAACTACTTCTCTTTCAGGCTCCCTTGTTTGATTTGTCCAACATTTGGGCCCTCTGACTACTCTTTTTTCTAACTAAACTGATTCCAAAGGCATGATTTTTGTGTTGTTGACAAAATTAAAACATAACTGTGTTAAAATGTGTAAAAATATATTTTTTTCTTGAAAAAATATTTAACATTTTGAGTGAGTTCCACTCCAGATTTATTTACCTTCTATTGTAAGATCATTCCCATTTGTTTTTAACAAAAATCAAAAACCTTTTCCCCTTTTTCTGTGACATAATTTCTGTAGAGCAGCAGGAGCTCATTAGAAATTAGAAAAGGGCAGGACTGAAGTAACCCTACACTTATTTCCCATCATCCCTTAGTTTATACTCTCTCTGGTTAGCTTACAGACTTCTACAATCCCAAGGTAAGATTTCATATATGTCCTCCATCACAAGGAGAAATGCTAGAACAACACGTTGAAAACACTAAAAACATTATTTTTATTGGAGTGGTTCTTTAAGGATAATTGAAAAAGAACCAATAAGGAATTGTTTTGCACCTTAAACCACGAGGAAAACACTGAAAAGTTACCCATGACTGAATCCTTACAGTAGCTACATTAAAATAAAGAGAAAAACTCCTGCTTGTTGGCTTTTTCCCTCTTGAACAATAACTACACCCCATGTCTAACTGTGGAAAATGCATCAGTGCTTAAAATAATAAACAAAATACAAAAAGAGCCTTGCGAAGTGGGCATGTTATTCAGCATATTTGGCAGGTGGCAAGTTTTCTCTAACAGTTGGCTGGGCTCATGAAGTCCAGTGACAGAGAGGGACACCGTTTTGAAATCGGGCGACATGGCTGGGCGGCCACAGGGTTGTGGCAGAGGGATCGGCGGCCGGCAGCCGCTCTGACTGGACGATGTGGAAATGTCTCAGGATAGAGGCCGTCCATATTAAGTGCCACCAGCAGCGAGCCCGGAGGTAAATAAAAGCGGATCATTCTTGACTGCCACCGTCTATATTCATGACCACACAAACGATTTTTAAAAAAATCAGGCAGTGGCTTTTAATTTGGAAGGTTCTGCCAATACCTCCCCATCACTGCATTTGTGAATGTAGCGTTAGTTGAATCCAACGACTTTTAGAAAGTGGTTAAAGACACTAGAAGATATTCCAATAGGTTGCCAGAGTAGAGAATTGCCAGCATTTTCTCAGAAAGCTACTGTAAAAAGTTTTTTTGCATTAAGTTTAATTCTGCCATATAATTTTTATTTTATTTAACAGCTTTGCTGTCTTTTCATGAGTGTGTACACATTGCCAATGGGTCGTTGGGACTGCTACTTGTGTGGTAAATGTGGATTCTTGGAAACACAATAAAAATTGAGTTCAAAAAACGTTTTATTCTGCCTTATTCCACTTATTCCATACGAAACTTTAGTTTATCTACTAAGCTATTAATGTTTTTGTAGAAAACTCTAATTAAATAAGGCACAGAGTTACCGTTGGATGACCACAAATATATACATTCTCATAAACCTGAGGTAGTATCATTCTTGTTCGCTTTAAAGTCCTTGAGACTTGACTTAGCATTACGTTGGCTAATGTAATTTACTGAAACAAAGTCTTTTTCTGAGAGCTAATCCCTCAGAGAACCGCGGCGTGACACCAAACAAAGCTGTGTACAGGAACACAAGCTTTCCTAATCATAAAACTGAAGTTATTCGACTGTTATTAACGACAGCTTTGCCTTCAGCACGTCTTATTTATCATCTGACTGAATGAATGCTAGATAGGCGACTACACAATGCCACTTTGACCCAGTGTTTTTAAAATATTCACACTGGCTGAGTAAATTGGTAGCAGCTCTGGCTAGAATTTTTATTGATTGCTTCACTCTCTGATAATACGAAGCATGTCATACCTGACAACACGCGAAGAAGAGGGGCCAGAGCACCAGGACTAATGAAAGTGTTCTGAAAGGGGGGAGCCGAGAGATGGATGCTGTTTCTACAACATTAACCTTGCAAATGGCTGCCAGAGAAAAGCAATGGCTCATGCTGCTTTCCTTTGCTGTCAACTTTCTGCTATGGCTGACATTAACAGGAAACCCCCAAAATCTTTAACCATTAAAAACCCCAGCACTCACACAGCCTGCTAAAATATGAGTGCGCGAAAATATTATTTAGCAACGCAGCTTGTGGCAAAACACCGAGATTTGAAAAGTGTCTCCCGCTGTCTGAGACCAGCGATGACTTATGAGGTGGTGAGGAATTGATGTGGGGCGCAGATTTGGTAGGGGTGTTTGGAGTGGATGTATACAGGAACAGACCCTGAGTTAAATCCTGTCAGAATGAGTAATCTTTCATAATAATATCCTCATGTGTCTTGATAAAAGAAAACCCTGAGCAAGCCGACAGAATCTGTCTGCAAGGTCTATGAAAACTCACTAACAATGTTATGGGTCCTGAAGGCCGCTATATCCATAGTGAATATGCTTCATGCACATCTAATTTGGAAGCTATATCTTCTTTTACGACACCATTACTGGTGGCTTTAGAATAACTGCATCCACAGCAACAATGCTCACAAGTGAATCAAGAACACCCACATTTGACCACGATGTTACATCCATGAACAGGCCACAAACCCGCACAACAAAATGCATTAAATAGCCTCTGCAGACTGAATTAGCTTTCTGGCATTGTTTTTACTGGAAAGTAATTAACTGACTTGGTCAATAAGTGGAATGGAGAGCCAGTCTGTGAGGTGTTTATAGGTCCCAGGAGTCATGGCTGAGGTGAGAGGGCGCGACAGAGCCCATCTATCCAAACTCAATGACCTGACAGATGCTCAACTAAAGACTCAAACTCACATCCATTATTGATGATATAAAAGAGAATTTATTCTAAAAAAAAAAAAAAAAAAAAAAAGAAAAAAAGTGCTGCTCTCACCCTTAACCAAAGTGCGTAATTAGACCGATGCACATTTGTGTCCATTTGTGTTCTTGACTGTCCATGAATACAACCTGTTTGTTTGAGAAAATGTATTCGAACGCATACGTCTGCTTGTCTGTGTGGGGGTGTGTGTTAATCAGACATGCTGAATCTGCTCCCTTTTTAGTTTTTAACACGCTTTATGGAAAGACGAGGCAAATCGGTAAATGGCTCCCTTTGCTAATCATCTCTGCCTTCGCAAGGGAGAAAGGGAGAGATAACTGTTTGAGTGGAGAGGTTGAGGGCGTCCCTTTCAGACCTGCCCCTGCTGTGTGTGAATAAAAGCCTGAAAAGGAGCCACAACGACAGGCTAGAAGTGAGTCCGACCGGGCTTTGAAAACGCTGCCTCTTCTCCAGGCTCCAGTGCTAATGCACCCGACTCAAAGGCTGTAAGCCAGCACGGAAGACAGAAAGGTGGAGGACAGGAAAAGAGATAAAGGGGTTGAGAGACAGGGAACTGGTGCTACAGAGGACAAAGAGCTCCAAGGTGTGCACTCGGTATTCAGTAATTGGTAAAAGAAGCTTCATTTCTTGCAGTGATTTCCTGTCTTTTTACTGTCTCTGACTACCCTGATGCTCCTAATAGGGGTATGAGTAGAAGCTATTCACTGTTCCCCCTCCTTCCCGTCCCCCATCTCCAACACCAACCTGTCTGGCTGCTCAGCCTGTCCACCCCTCCTGTCTCCTTCTCTCCTCACAAAATGGAAAAAGAAAAAGAAGAAAAAAAAAGCATTAACCATATTCTTTCTGTCATTCTCTCCCTTTGAATACCTCAAGCCCCTTTAGCTTTAATCATTTCTGGATCAGGCTCAGTCCAAATAAGCCAAGCCATTTTCTGCACTCAATTACTCTCTTAACAGCATGAAAAAGAGAAAGGATTCACATATAGTGAGCGGAGAAAGAGGGTGAGAGGAAGAAAATTGTGAAGCATCTTCATCTGCCGAAATGCTTTGAATGCTTCGAAAGCCTTTCTTTTTTTAATGAAAAACCCGTAATAAGAGATGGTTCCGGCTATAACAAACTGTTTACTGTCTGTTCGCTGGCTGTGAGCTCTTCACTCTCCCCGGAAAAAATAGTTGAAGTGGGAGAGATGGAATAAAGGCTCAAAGAAATGGGTCTCCAAATTACCACATCACTGAACCCTACTTTCATTACCAAGAAAAATATATCAGAAGGTACTTCACTCCGAAAGGTATTTTAATAATACATTACTTTTCCCCATAACTACTCTTAACCTTTATATACAATACGTTTTGAAAGACGGTAGCTGTCGAGGCTTGGCATTCAGATAATGAAACATCTAAGCCTTATTGAGTGCTATCTATCTATCTATCCATCTATCCATCCATCCATCCATCCATTAGGGCTGCCACAATTAGTCGATTATTAATCAACTATTAAAATCATCGACTAATTTAATGGTCGATTAGTCGTTACTTTATATTATATGGAGTAGGAGTGTAGTAAAGTTGAAAGTTAGAATGGGTTTATGCTAACTTTTTGGACTATTTTGGCATTTATGAAGATTTTTTTTAGGCTATTTTGGAGTTTAGCTAATATTTGAACTACATGCTAGCTGTTATGGCTAATTCTGGCTTTTTTTGTTTTTTAGGCTAATTTGAAGTATAGCTAATATTTCAGCTACATACTAGCTATTTTGATTGTTTTTGTATGTTTTAGTCTCATTTGGAGTTTAGCTCATATTTCAGCTAAATGCTAGCTCTTTTTGCTAATTTAGGCTTTTTTATTTTTAAGGCTAATTTGAAGTATAGCTAATATTTCAGCTACATACTAGCTATTTTGGCTGTTTTTGTATGTTTTAGTCTCATTTGGAGTTTAGCTAATATTTCAGGTGCATGCTAGCTATTTTTGCCAATTTAGGCTTTTTTATTTTTAAGGCTATTTTGGAGTTTAGCTAATATTTCAGGTACATGCTAGCTGTTTTGGCTAACTTCGGCTAATTTTCATTATTTTAGGCAGTTTTGGCATTTCACTACTATTTTAACTGGCTATCAGCTTCAGCGTTTTCAGCTATTAACTTCAGGAATTTTAGCTATACACTTCTGCACCTTCAGCTATCAGCACTAGCATCTTCAGCGGCCAAATTCAACTTACAGCATTCACACTGGCATTATTGCAGGTAATGCTATATATCTAGTTTTTAGTTAGTTTAAAGCTAATGATGATTAAGATATTTGGCCATGACCCGATAAGTCGACTAATCGGAAAAAATAATCAATGATCAGTCGACTATTAAAATAATCGTTTGTGGCAGCTCTACCATCCATCCATCCATCCAGGAAGTGCAAATGAATAGGAAAAGCAGCACTCAATCAATAGTTATGGGCTTCAGACCCCAAAATGCTGCCCTGTTTTTCTTCATTGCCCAAATTGCCCACATTGTTCTAAATGCCCGCCAGTAGATACAAATCAAGTATGAAATGTGTGAACACCAACAGAAGTCAATAAAGCATGTCCACAGTAATATAATGTGATTGATTTTCCTCTGCAGCTCTTTTCCTGCAGCAAGCTCATTGCCGATGATTACACAAAAACTGCTGATGGTTAATCATAATGGCCCTGGGTGAGCACTTTACTTTGGTGCTCCCTGCTTCTCATGCTCTGCGCTCATTTCTGCTCTTAGCCGGCTGATGGCCAGTGAGGTCAACATGACATGCATGCATCCTAGAATGCCATTCACGGAGGCAAGAGCGGAGGCTGCTGTTTGGATGCCTACCCGAGAGCCTCTACTGGCGCTGGCAGTTTCTCTCCACACTCTCTCATTATATCCGTAGTGCTACAGTGGGTGCTGGGGTCGAACACTGAGCGCAGGGTGGTCGCATTTCTAGGGCCCTCAACAGAAAAATAATATCTTTGCCTGCCAGAGGAATACAAACAGTAAACAGAGAAAGTAAACACGTAGATGTGAACCTCTTGTGCTGCAATCAGTGCTCCCGTCTGGACTGCCCAAGGAACAATTCCATCTAGTGTGAATGTGATCCGTTTGAAGCTACTTTTTATATTCTGGATGGTAGCTTCTCTCAGCGCCGTGTTTCTGCCAGAACCTGACAATGTCATCCCCTTCTTCATTTCTGGTTTTATTATTTCACAAACTTTGACCAAATGCTCTTCAGGCCAAGTCAGAATGTTGCAAAAGTTAATAAAACCCAGAGGGGTTTTCACGCTGGTGTTCAGATCTTTTCCTCATATAAAATCTTTGTCCTGTTGTGTGATCGCCCAGTTTTTCTCTATTTAATTGAACATCATTACATTTTACATTCATACTAATTCACCAGAGTCTGAAATGCTTCATACAATTTTGTATATTCTTATATTTTTATATTTTAGTGTTTCAAACATTAAAAACAGAAAGACCAAAGAAACACAACAAGACAAAATCTTATAGCCTAAAAATCTTAAAAGTGAAGCCTAAAGTTTATTATATCCAATCTTCATTCACCATTTGATAGCTTTCTGTACTACACCTGAATTCTTCTTCAGGGTTAATACATGTTTCTTCCAGTTAAATTAAAGACATTTAAGACCTTTTAAGACCTTATATGAAAAATTAAGACCAATTTATCTGCCTATGTCCCAGTCCAGACAAAGAAACAAATAATTTCTTGAATTTCAGAACAATTACTTATCAGTAACGAAGTAACATAAACGTAACAGTTTAAATTTCAGTAATTAAATTACAATTATTAGACTAAGTAAACCTTCATTACTTCAATATTTAAATTTTGGTGCAGTGAAACCGTAGGTGACTAATCAAACAAATCGCCGTAAACATTTGTCACTAACATTTTCTCTTGGTTAAGTGAAACAAAATGAATACTACAAGTAAAAAAAACAATAACTGTGCTAGTGCAGAGATGGAGATTATTTAAAGTAAGACAAAAGGAGTGGAAATATGGACGTGGACGAATTCATAGGGACATTTGAATCATCTCCATTTTGTTGAAAACAAAGGCAAAAACATTTTAGTGGAGTGGAATGATCTAAAGCTTTAAAAATCCAAGCAAATAAAAATTAAAATTGCACAAATTTTAAGATGGAGATTTCAAAAATCAAGACTTTTAAGGCCTTATTTCCAAATTTTCAAGTTCAAAGTTTGTAAGACCCAGTGGGGTATTATCAGTATTAAAAAGCAATAATTTTTATCAGTAACACGTTGATATATAATTACGAGTCAACTATACTTTCATCAAAACCATAGAGAGGCACACGTTTGTTAAGATATATATTACTTTTTCTAAACATTAGTTTTCTTCTGTTTATTAGTATTATAAATATAAATTTTCTGGACAAACTAGAGGAATAAACTCATTATTTTATACATAAAAAATGAAAGACAAATAGAAACATACAGTAGAAAACCTGAAAATGTCCATTTTCCCACAATTAAGACATATGTCATTCATTTATTTGCTAATAAAGTTGGTGGTTTTTCTTGTATCAAGAGTTCTGATTTTTTAATAGGTTTATGAGCAGTTTTTGCAACTTCCACACAGACGATGTACATAATAGATTTTAGTGATGAATATTCTGGTTTTATTTCATATTTTGGCTTCATTGTAATCTTCAGTTGACTTACTACATATTTCTTTTTAGTAAGAACAACCCAAAAGGTTGATGTTAAACAAAGAAGTGTATCATTACAATTGTTTGTTGGGTATTTCTAAGTATTATCTGATTTGTTTTCTTTGACTAATTTGCTTTTAGTTAAACAAATTATTTAAAATGATAGAAATATTTCAGAATGTAAAAAAAAAATCTACACAAACTCAACAAAATGTGCGTCAATATCGTGCAAATAAATAAGTTGAACACATTATAATTCTTTTTTTTTTTAATCACGTAAAATAAACAGTTTGGAGCCTGCAATGTGAATGAATGTGAGTGTGCATAGCTTCTGTGTGGTCCACTGATGACCTATTTAGGTGTCACCCCAAGTCTTGCTACATAACAGCTGAAATAGGCCCAGCTGTGCCCCCATGCTTTATGACCCTAAACGGGATGAAGTGGTGACAGCAAATACATGAATTAAATCCCTTTGGATCACTTTTTTTAGCAAACAAAAAAGGAATACAGGAACATAGCAGAAGAATAAGGCCAAGCTCAAAAATAATAGTATTCTCATTGAGACTTAAAAAAAGAAATTTAGCATTCTAGCTGAGAAAGAAGAAGGCCTCTGCGATGATTCAGAGGAGCACCTTTTCAAAACATACTCAAAATTATAGCTCTTGTCTTTTCCGAGATGATCATTCGCAGCACACCAGACAAAGCTGCCAGCTATCCAAGGTGTTAATTAAATCGAGATGCCTTTTAATGCATTTAAACACCCACTTTATGGTATCCACTTTTCATCTCTCCACAAGGTATTTCACCATTTCCTTATTATGCTCTTTTAAGACGAAAATCCGGGCCAAATGAATGCTCGCAGAGAAGAAAAGAAGCTTTGACTCTTAATGGGCATGTTAGCGTGGCGAAGTCGCTAATGGACGACGTTAATTATCACAAGCTTGGAAGGCCTCACAAAGGGAGTGGATCAATATGTGATGCGGTGTGCTTTACTCATTCATAGATGTTGGATGATGACATTCACTCGAACCATGGTACAGGACAAGAGTCCATTGTGTGACTAGGGTGGTGGTGGTGACAGGGAGGGCGAGAACCAGGAGTGTTCCGCTCTTTCATTTCCAGTGTGCTTAGATTCAAAGAAGATGCGTAATGCTTTCATAAAAGCAGACAACAGGCGAGAGGAAGAGCAATGTGCTTTATTGAATAAAGGAAGACAAGAGAGCGTCATTTTATAGAGATGAAAGCGCTGGAGAAACTGTAGAAATTTTAAAATCCTCATTTTTCCCTCAAACAAAATACTTGTTCACACATACTTCATGGTAACATCTAACGCTTATTATGGTGGATCACAGAAACAATGGAATTATAGGAAAATGGTGAGTCAAGTTGTGCATCCATCACTACAACCAAAATAATTATTACTTTGATTGGCTATTTAATGTTGTCAGCATCAGTCGGAGCCTATCAGTAGTCTGCAGGCAAATGGAAAGTTGCATTCAAAAAAATGTGTTTTTTTGTGACTAAAAATAGATGGTGTGCACAGTCAAATCATCTATAACACTATACTTACCTGAACATGATGTCATAAAATACTGGTTTCTTCAAAAACTGCAAAAAACGTTGGACAAATAAACTGTAAAATTGCTGGAATACACACTTAATCAGGGTTTGTGATGCCAGAGAGCAAGGGTGTCAAACTCAATCGCACAAGGGGCCAAAATCCAAAACATACCTTAGGTCGTGGGCCGAACAGGATAAACATTTATTAAAAACTTTTAAAAAGTATCGTTTTAACATAATTATGAAGTAGATATATAGCATTTCCTGAGATAATGCTAATGTGAATGCTGTCAGCTGAATTTGGCTTCTGGAGATGCTAGTGATAATAGATCAAGATGCTGAAAGTGATAGCTCAAAAGCTGAAGCTGATGGCTGAAGATGCTGAAATTGATACCTGAAAACACTGAAGCTAATAGCCAGCTAAAACATTAGCTAAATGCCAAATTAGTCTTAAAAAAACAAAAAAAACAAAACTAAAAAAAGTTAGGTTAGCCAAAACAGCTAGCATGTAGCTGAAAAAAGCTAAACCTCAAAATATCCCAAAAAACAAACAAACAAAAAAGTCTAAATTAGCCAAAATAGCTAGCATGTAAATATTAGCCTGACTCCAAAAACGCATAAAAAAGTCAAAACAGCCTAAAATAGCCAAAACAGCTAGCTGGTAGTTGAAATACTAGCTAAACTCCAAAATAGCCTAAAAAATTGTAGTAAATCCGGCCCCTGGGCCTTGACTTTGATACATGTCACAGCTTCCAAAATGGTCGTAAAACATACATATGTGCAACAATATACTATAACTTGGATCTTTGAAATGGTATAGTTCTGGATCTAGAATCTAGTGAATCCTGAGAGTCAAAATACTGCGCTAAAATTGTGATAGCTACATTATATGAACACAAAAAAAGTCAAAAACGGCAGTGGAAAGCTAGAAGTCAGCAGGGAAGCTAAATGTGTATCAAACATGCATGTCTGTAGACGATTACAGTTGTGTTCAACACATAGTAAGTAGGAATGGGTGCCTTTAGATTTTATTTGGAACTTTTGGAACTGTTCTGATGCCTAAATGGTGCTCAAAAATGAAAAAAAAAAAAATTGACAAAGCAGCGTCACAAGGTGAAGAAGAGTTCTAGAATAGGCCAAGTAAGCTTTTTTCAATTCTTCATATTTTGCCGATCATTGCCAAGACATTGGTCTTTTTGTCCACCTCACTCTTATCCATCAGGTTGCTGAATCAGAATCTTTTGCTGTGAAGTACAGCCTAACTTTTGCTCACTTTGTCTTTGGTAATTTTACTGAAGCTCCTCATGGTTTCTCCCATTCTTATATGTGCCTGCCTACAATTGTGAAATGATTGGCTCGAAAACTAAATAGAATACAAGGGATTGACATGCCCAAAACAAAGCATGAAATGAGGCACTGAAATTCCCATATTTATACGTACCAGTTGAATCAAGCACTGGTACCAACCGTAATAGTGACAATTCTAGTGTAAAAATGAAACATGTTGAGCATTGCCAAACCTGTGCTACAGTGCTGCTTTTAGCTATTTTTTGTGTTGTTTTATCAAATGTTCTTTAATAGTGAAACACCTTCTTTAAATTTGAAAAAGCATTTATTCAACTTTTGGTACATCCCGTCAGGTTTGGTTTGGCAGATAGTTTTACGCAGGATGTCCTCCCTAATACAATCCTGTATTTTATTCAGATTGGGGATTCGGGCCTCCTCCGTGTTACTTTTTGACATTTTGGGTGTCCCCAACTCATTGTTTTCTGATGTGATGGCTGTTCCCATTAAATCATATGGTACTGGGTGCAGTACTGGACGCAGTACAGGATGTGAAACTGGGTTAGGGTACCAGGATAGGGTAGGCTTACCGGTCCGCGACCCAGTACCGGTCTGCGTCCCGCGGATTGAGGACCCCTAATTACCGCCTGTGGCCTGGTAACAAGCCGGTACCGGTTTAAGGGCCGTAGTTTGGGGACCTCTGATTTAATGGAACAGAAAACAACGAATTGAGGACAGCCAAAACGCTCTCTTCAGTTATTTTCGTTTTCAAACATGCTTCATTATTAAAGATCGGGAATGGTCCTTGATCTTCTTTGCGTACTTATCAGATACATATCATTTAGTAATCATTATAATTTTTATTTGGAATGTGAGATTAATTAGGGTTTTGAATAAAGATTTGACTTCCAAGCAGATTTACTAATCTGTCAAAAGTCACTATTTACAGATTGTGTGTTTATGTGAGGCCGTGGATCCTAAAAGTCTTAATTTTTATTTAACTAAAGCAAGGCTTGAAAAAGCATTAAAATGTCAGAAATTCTGGTGAATGGCTCTAAAGTCATAAAAAAGGACATTTGAAGTATTGGTTGTCATAAAGTCATGAATTAGTAATAAATTGTTTAGCTAATAAACTCGTCCTCATCAATGCTAAAAAATGGTACTGTGCAAATGGTTTGAAAATAGGGACTACTCAAAACCAGCTTGTGGAAATCTCTATTAAGCAAACAGCACAATTTGCCTAAAGATATTTAAACTTGGCACACTGGGGATCAAGGTGGTTGAATCACATTACTATAGCAAGTAATACCAGACTCTGGCTTTTTCATTTTTCTTGTACCTACGGTCTTAAATTAGATCTTAGATATTCTTAAAAAGGTCTTTAAAATCTCTAAATTTAACTTCTGTAAATCTGTAGACACCCTGAGGACGTTTATGTTCAGGTTTCACAGAAATTTTCCACTTAACAGCTTAAAAATAACTTTGGAGTTTAACCAAATTTTCCACGGCATGCTTTCCAGATGTTTTTAGACTGTTCCGGTTGGTAATGGAGCAATTTTCCACAGACATGGTGGATGTTTTGGTGTTTCAGTCTGTGAACGCTGACAATTTAATGTCTTGCTCTCGAATGTAAAAAGCACCAGCAATAACGAACACTGCTAGGGACTATGTGACGAGAAGGACTTCCATTCAGGCTGAATAGATTATGAACTGTGTTCCTGCCCAGCTTATTAATCACTTCCTTTTTTCCAAAGCAGCTTCAAATTTAACAGGTAACCTGAACAAACACACGACAGCTATCAGAGAAAAAAAAAGCTATCAAGTACCAATTCCATCTCCAAACTGCAACACTCTTTTGCCTCCATGTCATCTTGACTTTTCAGAGCACTGTGTATTAGATCTTTACAGAATAAAGCTTTGTTGGACAATTCTGTGTCATTGTACTCTGTAACACTAGTCACAAAGACAGATTCTTGCTTGGTGTAGCATGGGCACACAGCCAAAACAGAGAAGTGAACATTCAAACTAAAACATCTGAACAGGTAACTGGATCTACCGTGACTTTGGGGGTAATTTGGACACGGCCTGGCACACTTTCTTTAGGGCAACATATCCTGCTTTGGACCCCTCCTCCTTCCTTCTTCTCCCAGAGAGTCCCATTGATCTGCAGTCTGGTGAGCCCTGTCTCCAGTATCAGGATAATTCCAGGTGGGATTGGTTTTCCCTTGTTACCTTGTAGTTGGAAGCCCCGTTCCTGCCCCTTCCTAATTCTCTCCGCCTTAACGTCCCAGCGGTAGGGGACACCACCAGCAGACAAGGGTCCCTTTGTCCCCTCCCTGGAGCAGGAAATGGAGGAGGAGGACAGAGTTGGGAGTTGAAGAATCGGTTGAAAGGTCTGAAGATGTTTGTCTTCAGTCATGAATATGCACACACAGAGCTAAAAATAGCATAGATACACAAACTCTTAGTACTTGTCCAGAAAAACGATCCTGTTACTTTCTCAACCCGCACTTACCATACCGAAATTCAATTTAAATAAAATCCAGGTTTCTCTGATTCTGAAGACTTGTGTACAGCACAATCGAAAGTACAACACTTTTTGTGAAATTGGAATTTTTGGCTCCCGGGGAAATTGCATATTTCCATCCAGCTTTCCTTTCCTGCGCGGGAATGATGTCATGAGGGCGTCTGCTATAAAAGTTCCCAGAACACAAATCCTATTTTCTTTCTATTGTTCCTTTGGACAACACAGACACGCCAGCAAGGCCTTAGAGCACATGTTTTGATTTCCATATAGATGAAATGTAATGAAATAAGCAAGTGTCCATTTGTTCACACTGGACAATAGTTTTCATCTTGATGCTTCAGTTTCATTGGAAGTGTTCTATAAAGACCTGAACAAAAGACTAAATAGGTGGACATTCATTGCACCATAACACAGAAATGCTTTTACAGTTTTTAACAATGTCTGAGTACCTAAGACAGGAAAAAAAATGTGAACTATCAAGGAATCATGGGGCTGAGTAAATATAGTCTGTTTAATATTTGTAACAGTGAAGTTGAATATGTTTGTCGTTCTGCTTTTGATTT
>NC_050526.1:5901230-5906314 GCF_002922805.2 Oryzias melastigma
CCAAAAAAAAAAAAAAAAAATGCACTTCCTCTACAAAGTTGGACAATTGTAGGCTGGAAGAGTTGTAAGGCTTGTACCAAAATGTTGTCAAGCGACTGATGCATGCAAATATGAAAAAAACAAGCAAATTTCTTCAAGTACAAGCATAGTGAATGTATGAGCGGATACACGTATACAATAACAAAATGCCTTTTGTGATTGAAGTATTTCTGTACAGGGAAATACCTCTGGTTTCATTTGCATTATGCTGCTCTTTGCAACAGTTTCCCTGATGGCAAAGCTGCTCTATAAAACAGTCACAATGGTAAATTGATAAACTAAAAGATTTAGGTTAAATAATGACAGCAAGAGTCTAAATATAAGACTTTTCCATTTGTACTTCAGTTGTTGTAAACTCCCCTATATCAGCTGTGATGTTGGTAAGTTTCAGGAAATGTTCAGTCGGAAACTAGAAACCATCTCACTACTTTTTATTGTGTGTATATTTATTTGTTGTGATTAGAAACCTAACACCCTGTATTATAGTATCAACCTAAATAAAAACCATCAATGCAATAATAAACATTACAAGCACTGTAACTTTGGAAGAGTAACTTCCTGAGAACAACAATGAATGGATAAAGTAGCAAAATATAACTATTTTCAAATAAAGATGTGTTATACTCATGACTGATCGTCTTCAACTACATTACGCCAGAAGGACAGAACCTAGAAAACCTTCAACTTCCAAGAATTCTGCTATTTCCTGCAAACCTCCAATGAATTTTTATGTGATTACCAGCTATAATATTTTTAGAAAAAAGTGTAATGTGACCTATTTTGCCTTTTGGAACAAAACACAAAGACATTTAAGATATTTTTCATAGATATGTGGGACTTTTTCTTCTTTATGTCGCAGTTGTGTTTGAAAAGTGCAATTTAAATAAAGTTGAAATAAGTAGGCAGTTAGAAGATGAGATGAACACAGATGCCACAGTTTTTGCATAAAGAACAGGTTCAGCATCTGCTTCTTTGCTTCTCTTTGTGTTTGCTAAACTGCAACAACTGATGTCAACCTGTATTGGTTTTTCTGGCTTAGCAGTTGTATAAGTTATCAAATAAGCAGCTGATGAAGTTCTTTGGTTTATATATTTGCTAAATTACTTAATTAAGAATGTTTTCTTTTGGTAAATAAGTATGGCTTTATTTTTGGGGGGATGGAAACAGAAAATAATCTGTACTGTATAATCTGTACTCCATTTATCGCCAATCGAAATTTGCGCCACATTATAGTTAATAATATCTCAGCTCATGAATATTTTTACAAAGATACCGCTGAACATTTACGATATTGTGTAACTGGTTCGTCTTTGTTGCTCTGCGTTGTGTTCAGGTCAGCTGAATTAAGATCTAACTCTGTTGCTAATTCAGTTTTCTTTATTCTGGTTGACAGAAAAACAAATGTTACACTGCTGTCTGGGACTTTCCTCAGTGCTTCCCCGATAAAATGAGGAAAAAAAGTCAACACAAAAATGGACGAAAAATGGCGCATCGGCTCATTTAGAGCGGCTAATAACAAAAATAAATTAAATAAAAAAACGCATCACAAACCGAGGAAAATTAATGTAGTAAAACTACTTTTGTTAGATCCACATAAAACACATAAAAAAAACAGTTTAAGGAAAGATATAATTACAAAGAACGGACACAAGGAGGAGCACGTCTTACCTTAGCCACGCCCGCAGCAGTCTGAGTGCGCATGCTCAGCACTGTCTGCTGCGTCACCGTGGTGAGTTCAAGGACCCTCGGACAGAAAAACAAACACCCAGGTAGGAATGTTCATAAAACTATTTACATTGAATTTAGTGGAATGAAATAAAATAAACAAAACACCTGTTGCAATTGTTGGACTTTTTTTTAAGCTGCGGTGAAGATTTAAGCTAGTGAGACACAGAAAGGGGGGGATCAAGGGCGGGGCTACTCAGTTCAGAGGAGATTTTGGAAACATTGGCTTCAGATAAAAATGAATTTTTAATACATTTACGTTGTGGGATTTTGGTTAAAAACTTCATAATCATAATTAAAACACCACTGGGAATGTTTAAAAAAATTATCAAAGGGGAACTTTAAAAATGTGCTCCCAAAAATGACGTAATTGTAATCTTAATTCTATACACAATAATGATTTGAGATTTGGTTCACAAGTCATATGTTTAGAATATTAACCCTGTGACACCTATTGATACAGATATGGATCAAACCACTTTTTTTTACTAAAATTACCTTAACTTGGCATACTTGAAAACAAAATATACGTTTTTTTTTTTCCTGTAAATAAATTCAGGTGTCAAGGAGTCAGTATTAATGAGCCGAAATGAAATGTTACATTTATTTTTCAGCATCATACAGATTATGATTCAAAAGAAATTTATTTTTTTTACAAAAATAATCAAATCTCTCCCTTCTGTTGATTTTTGAATTATTTAATATTTATTAAGCATGTTGTGTTTTTGTCTGTATTTTAACAAAACTAGTCTTTTAGTTTATCTGAAGTTTCTTATTTTTGTGTCTCTAATTCTTTGGTATTTTAAAGGTTTTTGAAGGACCAACAAAGAACTAAAATCTCAGTCTTCCTGTTTATATTTTTTAGAATTTTATCCGCCCAAAGAAATGAGACGGTATTAGTAAGATCTGAAAAAAAAAATCACACTTCACACACACACAGGGTTCTGATGGATGCAATGATCAAGGTTTGTATTCCTTTGATCTGCACAACCTCAGTTCTTTACCAAACCTCTGCAGGCCAGTTCCTGGGCCGACACACACCAAGATCTCTCTTCTTATGATGAAAAAGCTTGTTCGGCAACACACAGCTCAACAGTATTTTACTTTCCTGTTCCAGGTCCCATTTGAAAAGATCACATTGGGACATGAAAGCACTCCTTTTTTTGCTTCTTCTCTTTTTTTCTTGAATTCAACCCCACTCATGTTCGCCTGAAGCGTCGATCCTCTGATGGTGGTAAATGAGTTAGAGACAATCCAAGTCTTGGGTAAATGGAGTAGTGAGCTGTTAATGCTGTTCGAGTGGTTGTAACAAAGCACTGAAGAGGCATAAAATGCACAAATTGAAAAAAACACCGCAGTCTAAGACATGTTGGATGCTTGGAAAGACTCAGATCACACATTAGCGAAAACTCTCAGGATGGAAGAAAGTGAATATTAACATCAACCTGGATTGGAACTTACTCCAAAGTATCCACTCATAAATTATCTGAATTCTACAGCTGAATAACTTTTCCCTTTTAATAAAAGGTCTTTTTTTTTTTTTTTTTTTAATCTCACCCAATTAGTACATTAAACACAAAGCGCTACAGAACCGTGCAGCACTGGAGCAAATGAGCCAACATATCTAATTGGGAACTAATTAATGCTTTAAAGTGCAAGAAGCCACTGCAGCTGTAATTCAAAACAACACAAAATTAATCATAACAATTTCTGGAAGAGAAAGTAAGCATTAAAGTAATTAAAGCAGAGAGGATAAAAAGGCCATAGCTGCTTATGGAAGCACGACTAATCAGTAATCGTCCATGGAGGAAATTGTTTGTTATTCCAATTAATTATCATCTGTGCTTAATCACTTTAATTGCAACTGAAAACAATTATTTCCATTTTTTTCTCCAGCTTTTATGTCACAGATGATGAACTGTATATATGTTTGTATGTGGGTGGGAGAGAGGTCACTGAAACGGCTTCAGAGAGAGTTTAAAAACTTAAGTTTAGAATTTGAACATACTCCTTGAACTAAACAAGGTTTAATCACATCTTTGTCTGCCTTTTCCCCATTCACTCCCTCTGGCTTTTCCTCTAAAGTGCCATTCACTTCCGAGTTAGATGAGAGATTTGGTCTTTTATCCCAATCTTGGGAGCATGAAAAGTAGAGCGCTTTGGCTCCGACACAGTCGGCTGTGTACAAGCAGCGACATTTATCCTGGACACGGGCGTGATTGTAATGATTGGGGAGAATGTATCTGTTGCTTTCAGAGCATCTGTTGCCAATGCAGACACAATGGCATTAGCAACAAAAAGCCACGGAACATTAACCGCTCCCAACAGAACTTTCAGATGGATTCTGTTCTAATGGCATCATTATACGGTAAATTAAAAGGCGGGTAAATGGAAGTGTAAAAATTTAAATGACCAATAAAAAAAAGGAAAAAAAAAATTCAAGCTTGAGCTCTCTTTAGCGGAGGCCTCCGAGACTGTGAGCTCAGGCATACAATGAGTGTTAATCATGCGCATATATAAAATAGTAATGAAGAAAGGAGTAGTGCAGTCGGGTGGCAGCACACATTACACTCTGTTATGTTTAATGCACCAACTGAGACTGAAACGAAAAAACTGTTCTGCTCACTTTCCCTTCTTAAACTGTTACATAAGCTGCTGTTCAAGTCATTCCTCAAGCTAATGTGGGAATTTTATGTGCGTTTTCTTATTGTGTCAACATTATAGCTTTTTACTTTCTACTATAATGACTAAAAAAACCCCAATAGAGTCAGTATTGCTGTTGCAACAACTTTTTAAAAAATTCTATCAAGGCAAATCCATTTGTTTTAGAGAGAAATTTAATTTTTTGTTTATTGTTACAGACTAATTTATTTTAAAAATATAATCAAGTTGGGGAATGCAACTGATTTTTATATCAAAAGTTCTGAATGCATCTATTTCTATTTGATAAAGTTTTCCCTGTCAAGCTATTTGATTATGAACGGATGAAATTATATATTCCTGAATAATACAGACGGGTACGTATTAACGTAGCATGTGTTACAGGTTGCTTGAGTTGTAAAAATGTCATTTTCATGTATAAAAAGCTATTTCAGAACACCAAAGCTAATATTTTACTTGAAACAAGACAGAAACAGTCTTCGCAGTTTTGTCTCTTATAGTTTCTCGTTGCGGGCCACAGAAATAAATCAGTTACAGATCAAGATTATACAAATTTTCTACATTTTTTTAAAAATCTATTTTTAAAGCGTTCCCAGTATTTTTAAATATAATTTTACAATTTTTAGGCTAAAATTAAAAACCTGCGTTTCCATCTTGGA
>NC_050526.1:5906420-5908065 GCF_002922805.2 Oryzias melastigma
TTTGATAAATTCAAATAAATGGTTTAATACTTGAAGATATAGTCAAAAACCGTCAGTGTGCTGCCCCCAGAGGTTAAATTGAGGTATTACAGTTGAATTTTGTGATTGGTTAAACCATGTAAGTTCCACCCCCACCCCTCTGACTGGATTTAAAATTTTTGGCTTTTGGTGGAGTCAGCCTCCAACTTCCCTGTTTGGTTACCCTTTAACCAGGAAGAAGTTGTGGGCGGGACCGTTGGTTCAGATTAAGATTATGTCCGAATTCCTTCACTATAGTGGACCGTACAGTGCGTTTGTCATTTTGTAGTGCTGACCGAATCTACAATTCCAAAATTGAGTGCTCTGGAAATTTCCCAGAAGTGTTTGCAAAAACCAGTGTACATTGGTGCTCACTGTGTTAGTCAATATGGACCACAATGCATTGCGTTTGAACAATTTTTGCATGTTTAAAAATAATTATTAATAAACCATCCGCATTTTTATCATCAAAACACAGTGGAGAAATAAACAGACGTCGTAAATGATTAAATTTTGACTTTGTGAAATCGGTGATGCTGTTTATAAAAAAAGTCATATGCCCTCCATCGTGAGAAAAGCTGTTAAAAACTCCCAAAACACACAATTTTAATGCCTTTAATTTAGTTTTTAAATGCTCATTGTGTCTCAGCCAACAGCAACAAAAAGGAAACTAGTGAAAGCGATGTCTGTCACATAGAATGGCAACTTTGGGTACAGATTTGGGGTCACATCAGCTCATGACCCTGACTGAGACCTTTTGACCTCTGTCTGGCCCTTAATAGACACTCATGGCCTTAACCTTTACCCTCTGACAAGCTGTTGCGTTCAACATCACCCAGAATAACCATATGTAAGATCTGTCTTTTTTTTTACTCGATCGATAAAACTCAAGAATTTGACTTTTTCAAAGAAAGAGAGGAAAACATTGATAGAAAGGTCATAAGGTATGTTATTTGGGAAAAATATTGAATTGGTACAGTTTTGAGTACCAGTACTGGCTCTTTAATACTATGATTGTTTGGGAAATGGGTGAGCATGGCAATTAATGCTCTGTTAATGTGTCTATTATTCAGTTTGTTTGCTCAAAGTTCTCCTAGAAACGAGTCTCCACAAAAATAATTGAGTGAATTTTTTTTTATTTTTTTTTTAAACTGTAGAGCTACGGAGTGATCCGTACTACTGTGGGAAGGGTCGGCCACACTCACTGTTGAGAGGGACTAAAGAGAGGGAGTTTGAGCTGCTACCCTCTGACATGATAATTAAAAAGCAGAGATACCACAGAACGCCATTATCAAAACAACTCTCCTAAACCCATTTAACACAACTTACTTGCTGAACACATAACAGCTAATGTAACTGAGCAACCCTCGTGGTAATGATTGCCACTAATGTTCGCATTGTCCACATTTAGCATCTGTTTTTTTTTGTTTTTTTTTTTAATTGCGTGGGTCATCTTTTTTAATCACTGCTGCAGCTGCAACAGCGATCATTCTTTATCTGGAGAAATTACACTCAATTTATTACAGATCTCCCTGCATCCGGCTCCACAGTTCTGCTACGGCGATCTTTTTATTTGAATTTAACTTTGAAGCGTCGTTTCTGAATGATTTCTACCTCACCCAGGTTG
>NC_050526.1:5908213-5912914 GCF_002922805.2 Oryzias melastigma
GCATCCGGCTCCACAGTTCTGCTACGGCGATCTTTTTATTTGAATTTAACTTTGAAACGTCGTTTCTGAATGATTTCTTCCTCACCCAGGTTGAAGCCGCCGTCCACCATGTTTGTCTGCTTTGACAAAAGCTTTATTAGACGGTCGCTGCCGTCTAAATAATTGAGCCCATTTATTTCAAAGGTACATTTAATGATGTCTCTTATTTATCAGCAGTGTGCTGAGGATTAAAGTACAACAAATCACAATGTCCCCTTTTCCCCTGGTTCTGTTTTCTTCGTTTTATAAATGGTCAGTTATTAAATTATTTGCACTTCTTCTTTCATCTGCAGAATACTAAAAATTGTGCAGACCTCTTACGCTAATGGTAGTGGGTGTCTGTTTGTGCATGAGAGTCCGTACAAGTACGAACACAGGATTTTGTATGTTTTTGTCATATTTTGTAAATATGAGTGTACCCCATATTTTTTTGTAGAATTATATATACATTTTTTTGTCTAATTTACTCGTGTGTTTGCGCTTAAAAAGGGCATTTTCATATCTCGACACTACAGAGGAGTGTTGTACCGGGCACCCCTCAATCCTTTTATTATACACCTCAAAACATCAAAAGCCATGTAAGCAACCAAGGTGGAGAGAAATTACTGATTTCTGTGCCTCAGACTCTCCTGTTAGCTCTCCCCTTTATCTCAGTAATTGTGGGTGATTATTTTAACTGTGAAAAGGGTAGCAGGTAATAGAGGCTGATTAAATCCAATGGACAGCAGCCCAGACAACCCTTAAGACACAGCCGTGTAATAATACTGAAAGCCAGCAACACCTACACAGCCAGCCCACTCCCCTTATTTTAGGTGACACGAGGCCAGATGCAATTTAATGCATTTATTGTGTTGTTAGTCCTTATATTGACAGCTGTAAACAGTTGTGGTTAAATTGAATCTTGAAGCAGCCGGGCCATTGCTTCTCCTTGGTAAAGCTCATGTTACAGTAACAAAATGTCCCTCAAAATGAAAATAATGCCAGTGTGCACACATGTGCACATCCGCACGCACACATTCAAGGAGACAACAATATATCATTTGGCAACCATCGGCTTCCACGTCTCGGAGCCCAGAATTTTCCTTAGAAAAAAAACTATTAGGAAAACTATTACTGCCAAAAAGCCTCATTTTTCAATTCTAAACAAGACGCATTGTAATCTCAACTCAGAATATCAGTTAAAAGGCCTGCTGGAACAAGCCAAACACAGTCACAACAGATGAGTAAGGTTCATGTGAGAATTATGATGTGCTAATTTGTTTATCTTGTTTGGGAGTAAATTACGATGAAACATGACAGTAAAAAAGCCTCATTGTTCCTCTGCTCTCTAATTATTTTGCAGTATCGGTGTGTAAAATTCCTGTGAAAGTATTTGTTGGAGGGTGTGGGAGACGTTGTGGGGTTCCACTTAAAGCCAGATTTTATTTATTTATTTTTTTACAAGATTTTTTTTACCTATTATGCAGTCTAGTTGGTCAAAGTCTGCACCTGTTAGGGACAGTAGATCTTTCTAGTTGACTTAAGCCTTGGTTCCACTGAGCGGTCCGGGACAGTATGGTCAATTTCCATTGTAAAATGGACCCATTAATCGGTACCAAACCATACCTCTTGGGGTCCTCCATCGGTTGCAATGAAAAGTGGAACAGAATGGTTGGGGCGGAGTCGCTGTAGCCACCCGTCGATTGGCAGACAACATTAGAAAACGCTAAGATAGCGCTCATTTAAGCTAACGTTTCCAACATTCAGGTTTTTGCAGATTCAATCCCTCCCGCAATCTTCTTTCAAACATTAGATTGCTGAAATAAAGCAATAAAAAGACGAGCTGCTGGATGACCTCCATTTTTGTTGCTTTTCTAGGTATCGCACTACAATGACTCAATGCGGTCTACACCAAGCATGCGCGATGAAAAGGTGAAACCCTTGCCAGAATTAACTGGACCATACCCTACCACTCTTTACCGGACCGGACCACTCAGTGGAAACGAGGCTTTAAAACGCGTTCGTGTTGGAGAAGAACAGAGTACACTCTAAGGCTGAATATGAATTCTTCCCTTCTCCCTACCCCTCCATTTGTAGGGGCATTTGTAGTAGAAGGGGTGTCTAAACCCTCCAACCCTCCAAGCAGAGTAAATCAGAGGTTATGTCCAAATTCTCCCCAATCACTATATAGTGTATTCACCATTTTTAGTGCTGACTGAATCTACTAATTCCAAGTAGTGCGCTGGAAATTTCCCAGAAGTCTTTGCGAAAAACTAGCTTACATCAATGGTCACTAGATTAGTGGATATAGACCACAATGGATTGCGGTCGAACAATTTCGAACAAATGTGTTTCAATGTAATATTTGAAAAAACCAACCACATTTTCACCATTAGAACACATTGGAGTCATAAATGAACGTAAAATGCTCGTTTTTATTCGTTTTTTTCCCTTTGTGAAATCTGTGGCGTCATATCCGGTCTTTAGAAAAACGAAAGAAAAGTAGTAAGCATCGTGTCGGAATTACCTGTAAAGTCCAGGGCACTATATAATCCCACACTATGTAGTATTTTAGTAGTTATGGGTTAGGGGGGGAATTCAGACAAAGCCAGAGTCTTCCATCGTGACGGGATTCTCTATACAATGGAGAAGAAGCGCTTTTCTTCTTGTGGGTGCGCTCTGAACCACAGAAGTTTACATTTAAATGTTAGTAATGATTTATTGTTTTAGCACGACTTTTATACCGTTATGAAACCGTTGTTATGTATATTGGAGCGCTGGAAGCTCAACGCTAACGCTAGCTAAACGGCGACTATTGGTGACACCATCGAGTGGAAGTGACGTCTGAAGTCGGAGACACTATTTTATCCACAACTTTCTGTTTGGAGGGCTAAATGTAGGGATAGGGAGAAGGGAAGAATTTGTATTGGGTTATACCTCTGTGTCAATCAGACGCGTTTGAAACTAAAAGCACACTGGCATTAGCCCTAGTAGAAACATACACATGTTGACAAACACAAACAAACTAGAAGTTGGGATACAGAAACTTATAAAGGAAATTACAGCAACACCTAAACAATGGTGCCCAGTAACAGAGTGGCAGAGAACTAAACATAAACCATGAGAATTGAGGATGGAAATTTAGATGTGGCTGGAATGCTTAAGTGTAATTTGCAATGCATACTGCCTCAACCACAATGACAAGCGGAGTATGTATGACAGTTGCATGTATTTGCTTGGGTTTAATTGATTACATTGTGTCGTCAGTGAGGGCTGCATGGTGGTTTAGTGGTTAGGAGTCTCTCGCGTCACGACATGAAGAACCTGGTTTGAACTCCAGCTTCGTTCCTCTGTCCAAAACCATGTCTCATTGGTTAACTGGTGATTCTAAAAGTGTGAATGTGTATGTCAGGGTGTACTGCGCCTTTGTCCAGCAGTGGTCTGGATAGGCTCCAGCAGCCCTGTTAACCCAAACCGGATTAGGGAAATAAGGAAAATGGATGGCTGGATGTTGTCAGTGATCCCCCATCAGGTAGTGTTGATAAATGTGTAATCTCAGGATTTTTGTTTGTTCCTCAAGAATCTGCAATCTAATCTATTTGTGTGTATTCAAATGGCCTTAGGTGCAATTTAAAGTTAGTTTATTTTTAAAACTTCAGTTTAAAAAGCTAAAATAAAACTTTATTAAACATGATAAAACTCTCATCTTAATTATACACAAATGTCCTATATGAACAGATTACATTGAATGTTTGCTGTTGTAATCCCTGTACAAAGCAAGCAAAAGGTGAAGATAAGAAAACAGTTTTCCTCTAAATCACGTGTCACAGTTAAGGCCCGGGGGCCGGATCTGGCCCTCTGGGTAATTACATCCTGCCCCTTCAGATCATTTTATGTTATTGTTATACCCCGATTGTTATTGTGCGCTTATTTCTAACTTGTATAATTTTGACAAAATATATTTTTATGGAGGATACAATATTAAAAGTTATTTAAGGTTGATTTATTTTGGAAAAATAGTGCTGGCTTTTTAATTTATTCACAATTTTTTTTTTATAAAGTTACGGTGTTAAAATTGACATTCTGATAGCTTTTTTGACTACTTTGACATTTACTGAGATTTTTTGGCTATTTTGGAGTTTAGTTAATATTTACACGCTAACTGTTATGGCTAATTTAGGCTTTTTATGAGTTTTTTTATGCAGTTTTTGAGTTAGGCTAATATTTACTCGCTAGCTGTTTTGGCTAATTTAGGCTTCTTTTTTTGGTGTTAATTTAGGCTTTTTTAAAAAGTTTTTTTATGTTGTTTTGGAGTTAGACTAATATTTACAAGCTAGCTGTTTTGGCTTCTTCTTCTTTTTTGCTAATTTAGGCTTTTTCTAAAAAGTTTTTATATGCAGTTTTTGAGTTTGGGTTATATTTACTCACTAGCTGTTTTGGCTAATTAGGCTTCTTTGTTTTTGCTAATTTAGGCTTTTTTAAAAAGTTTTTTATGTTGTTTCGGAGTTAGGCTAATATTTACTCGCTAGCTGTTTTGGCTAATTTAGGCTTTTTAAATTTGTCTGGCTATTTTGAGGTTTAGCTATTTTTTTCAGCTACATGCTAGCTATTTTGGCAAACCTAAGTTTTATTTTTATTTTTTTGCTAATTTGGCATTCAGCTAATATTTTTGCTGGCTATCAA
>NC_050526.1:5913574-5917915 GCF_002922805.2 Oryzias melastigma
TTGGAGTTTAGTTAATATTTACACGCTAGCTGTTTTGGCTAATTTAGGCTACTTTTTTTGTTGTTAATTTAGGCTTTTTATGAGTTTTTTATGCAGTTTTGGAGTTAGGGTTATATTTACCCGCTAGCTGTTTTGGCTAATTTAGGTTTCTTTGTTTTTGCTAATTTAGGCTTTTTTAAAATTTTTTTTTTATGTTGTTTCGGAGTTAGGCTAATATTTACTCGCTAGCTGTTTTGGCTAATTTAGGTTTTTTAAATTTGTCTGGCTATTTTGAGGTTTAGCTATTTTTTTCAGCTACATGCTAGCTATTTTGGCAAACCTAAGTTTTATTTTATTTTTATTTTTTTGCTAATTTGGCATTCAGCTAATATTTTAGCTGGCTATCAACCTCAGCGTTTTCAGCTGTCAGCTTTACTGCTTTTAGCTTTTAATTTCAGCATCTTCAACTATCAGCATTAGCATGTTCAGTGGCCAAATTTAGCTTACAGCATTCCCACTAATATTCCAGGTAATGCCATATATCTTGTTCATAATTGTGTAAAAAAGTTTTAAACATTTGATTTTAGAGTGTTCAATAAATGTTTATTTGTCATGATTCAGTGCTTCAGTTTTGTCATGTTCTGTTTTCCTTGTCAGTCTCGCCATATCCAGGTTAATCATCCACAGCTGTTTTCATTTAGTGGATTTAAGTGTTTGGTTTCAGTTCATCTGTTCTGTTCTGTCACATGACTGGTTTATTCTCCCCTGGTTTTGTTATGTTTGAGTTTATGTAGTAAATGTTTGAGTTTCTGACACCATTGGGGTCCTTCATCCACCATCCTGACATTATTCTGTTGACCCACGACCTAAGGTGTGTTTTGGATTTTAGCCCCTTGTGTTATTGAGTTTGACACCCCTGCTCTAAATGGTAAAATTAGGAAGAAACCTCCAGCAAAACCAGAAGAGACCACTGTGACTGATTGGGGTCGGAGACGCCAGATAAACACAAATCAACAGTCAAGTTGCTAAATGCAGTAATGTTTGCATATGCAACATTCTGTGCCAGCGCTGTAGTAAACACAAAAAACATGCTTACTTCCTCTTGATTTGCTAACCAACTGAACAGAGGATGGCATCTGTTAAACTCGCAGAACACCACACTTTGAATATGCAATATGGGGATTTAGAAAAGTTAAAATTAAACGAACACAACCAACATGTTTTATCAAACAATATTACAGTAGCTGTGTTGTCTGTTTAGCATGTCTGCAAACACAATTTCACGTGCAAATGACGGCAGTTGCTGTTGTGAGGAGGCACAGACACTACAAAGCCAATGGAAAGACCTCATTGTTTTCAGCTGGTGTAAATACTTTGGGTTGCCAGTGGAAAGGAATATTGAGACAAATCACCCTTCCAGTGACACAATCTAGAAGCTTCTGGATGAGTTAAGGACTGAGAAATAGTCAAAAAGCTGAAAATAACATGTATACCCAAGTAATCCATGATGGCATTTTTGTCACACAATACACACCTCACGTGCAGTAGATGTCATCGTCATGCACAGAGTCCTTTATATTCTGATTAACTGCTTCTTGTGTAACATGCATCTGTCAATTAAAATAGGTTTTGGCATTTCATTGCAAACCATTTCTTTTCATCCGGTGCTAGTTTTTAACAAACATACCCCCTCTGTCTTTTGAAGTCCTGCTGGTGTCTCTTATGTCACGTACACACCAGGCAAGTGTGGCGCATTCAAGAACACCCTGAACGTAGGTTTTTGTGTGTGCTTTAACATGCGGTGTTCACACTGCTACCCAGAACTATTGCATCTACTCAGAGTAGTTGGAGGCGTGGCGCAAAATGTCGAAGTCTCAAGAATTGTGCTCCTGATTCTTTTTGTCACAGCTCTATTCTGATTTATGAAAGACTTGGTGTCATATAATTCACAAATGGTGATTATTAATTTCTCCTGATACATTTTCAAATGGTTGGCAAATCAGAGTCCCTGATTGGTCAAAGAAAGTTTAACTGGTTTAACTTTAGACTTTGCTCAGTTGCCACACATTTTCTACATAGAGCCCAAAAAATGACTTAACTTGAGGGTTGCAACCTCCCCCCCAATTCTTTACACACTTTGTGATGTGGACAACACCAACTCATCTTAATTAGTTGGACAGGCTTTCCTTTGCAATCACCAACAACTGAACAGCATTTGCAGTATTTTGGTATATGCAAACTCAGTCTGATGCTCTTCAAAAAGGATTTTAGAATTTTAGGTCCAGCGTTTTAGAAAGTTTATGAAAACCATGAAGCTACATTCACATTGCCATTGGCGACGTGGATTTAAGCGTCCACTTCAAATAAAGTCTAAATATGTACTTTCGGGTTCAGGTTTAGCTGCTTAAAGTTTTACAACCATTTTCAAGCTCTGTGAACAAAACGCGCTCATTGAACGTGTTTATAAAGTGAAACTATTTTCAACTTTGAGCAAAAATGTTGCTTTACATCACAAATAATTACTTTAAAAATGTTTCCTTAAAATAGTTTGGAAAATTCATGCCTGTGAGTTTATAAAGATGCTAATTTAATCAGCAATGTGTCTTTAGGTCAACCAAGCATTAGCATTAGCCGTCCAATGGGAAATTCTATTATACGTTAACATCAAGCTAACGGACTTTAGCTTTATGCGTTGGATCGATCTCTACTTTTACGGATTGATTATTGATCTATTAAGCTTAGATTCAGATCATTGAATCAATTTTATCAACCCAGCTCTATGTAAACAGTAGAAAAGAGAAAAGAAGAAGCCCTTTCCTGCTTTTCCAGTGTGAACAACATGAGCTAAGTGCGCACTTTAAAACTGTTTGTGTTTTTGAACATTCGTTTCAAACCCTTAGTGTCCATAGTTTAAGAGTGTCTTTATTTCATGCAGATTATGAAATATATAGATTTTGAGGAGTCATAATCCTTCCAACCAATACAATTCAACAAGGATTTTATGTAGTAAAAATCAGCAGATTTGAGCTGTTTCGGCACAATTCCAAACAAAAATGTCAATTTCCTTTCCATATATATATTAAAAATCTTGATTTATTTTATTTACTTCTAATAAACTCTCACTTTCCATGCCATTTAAGATGAATTAAAATATAGGTATGTTAAATATTCTGTTCTGGAGTTACTTCCAAAGCATGCAAGACTTTCCTATGAAAAAGCTTTTCAGAAATCAAATCATCATTTACTGAGTTTGGTGTGAATTGTAAATGTGATCTTTATCGATGAGACGGCAGAACAGCCCACGAGCACAAAGAAGTGAGTCTGTTGGTGGTGGTGCCCAGGCTGAAATCAATCACCTCTCTTCTATGCTATTACCTTTTGGAGCTTTAGGGGGGGTTTGGAGTGAGGCTGCTGCAGGAACATCCCCTACAGAGACCCTTGGTGGATGGGGATTTTTACACCCAAGTAAACAACTCTGCCTGCCCAGAGGGCAGCACCAACAATATCCCATCCATTACAAAGAGTACAGGAGGAGAGAAGGTGAGAACAACAAAAGCAAAAGAAACAACAAACATTTGTTTGCTGTCATAATTCAAGTCGTTTTTTTCAGTGATTTAAAAGAACTCAATGAGTCTTGTGGTAAATTGATTATGTCTGGTATAGATCAGTTTAACAACTACTTTAATGTAGAAATTCAGTCATAAATGTCAAAAATGAAATGTTTAACTTCAAAGAATTAGCAATAAACGTAATAAATTGTAGTAATAATTGTAGGTTTAAAAAAATGTTAAGCACCTTTATACATGATTGCATGACTATCATAGCCGACGTCAAACACTAAATTCATTGTTTTCAAACAACCGAAACCCAAGGAATTTCTTAATCTAGGAAAATGTCTTCCAACCTTTAAAGGAGACACTGAGGAGACATCCAAACATCTCTTGTGGGTTAGAAATTACGCTTCTAAAGCTCCTGAGGTTTGAGCAACTGGCGTAGTGATTATTTCACTTCTGCAACCCAACAAAACAATTCGCATTCCAGAAATATCAACATATATATCTTTGCTGGAATATTTTAAATACCCCAAAATCTGTCAATTATTCCTTGATCAAAGGATTAAGTAAAAAAGTTCACATATTTTTCTGGTAATGTTTATGATTTGTACTTTTCTCACTGTTTATACGTTTGAATTAAAGGTGTTTAGTCTCATAGCTAAAGCATTTTGTCGAAATGCAAAGTGGAAATGGTTTATTCATTCTACCTTTTTCACTTCACAAATGCATTTAAACAACATTGAATAAATAATTAAAATCAATGTAAGGGTAAGCCCTGTTTTGTACTGATGTAGGATCACGAATTTCA
>NC_050526.1:5917963-5930840 GCF_002922805.2 Oryzias melastigma
AAAAAAAAAAATACTTTTAGCCGTTAAAACATCAAACTGAATTTAGTGAGGGGAGTACCATTTAAGCAGGGAAAAGGAGTTGGACTTCTACGTTAATTAAGTTATTTTTTGTTTGACATTATTGGCATAACAAGTGCCACCAAAAGTTACTAATAACTCCTGACCCTCTAACGAAGATGGAGCTCCTCCTTGTGTGACAGTTCTGTGTTTGGTTTGTTTGTCAACTCCTGCGTATCTTTTCTTATTACCAAAACCAGCTTTTCTTTAGTGAGAGATGAGAGAGGAACGCTCAGAGATCTGTGAATGGAGAAAAAATAACGCTTTAAGGTTGTTTTACAGGAGGAATTAACGTTATAAAACAATTGAAAGTAAAAAAAAAAAAGTTGATTTTGTATGTTATAGGTCCTTTAAGATTTTTGGAAACTCATCAAGTGAGCAATTATAAGCAAAGACCACAGAAATGGTGAAATGCTTTTCTTCTATCAATGAGTTAAATGAAAGCCGGAGATTATAAGTAAATGTNNNTTTTTTTTTTTTAAATAGCTTAAAACAACTCATTTTCTAACAAATGCACCAAATTCTTGTCAATTTTCTGTAATATTACCTTGATTGCTATGGACATGGACCTTAAATGATCTTTTACTCCGCTGCTCCAGGGATTTATTGTGAACTCTCACAAAGACGAGTGAATTCAGCAGACATTTGCCTCCATGGAACTGCTGTGCTGTCTCTGTGGAATCTGAAAATACGGCCTTTACATGTACAGTAAGTTAGAAATTGTGCACAATTTGGCTTCACAATGACAGCTGGCATGTTTTTTCCCAACTAGGTTCACATCGGATTAATTCCGTTCTCTCTAAAACTGCAGATTTTTAAGTGACATTTAAGGTTTTCTCGTGAAGGGACAGTTGACCTAGGGGCCAAAGTTCCAATGAGAGTTGTAAAAGTAAAAGATAGAATGGCAGTTAGGGGGGAAAGGAATGGGAAGAAGAGCTACAGCAAGTGATTATTTAGAAGACAAAGACACTGCTGTCTGGGTCTTGACAGCACCCTCTACATCAGGTGCCTCCCCCCCCATCCCCACGGTCACCATCCAATTCCACTGAGACGAGGGAATTTCCTGCACCCCAACCGTGCACCCATCATCCGTTTATTCCTCCTCTTTGTGAGCAAATGGAAATATTAACAACAACAGTTTGCTCGCTCCTCTTTCTCCCATCTAAATCTTTGCTTCACA
This sequence comes from Oryzias melastigma, assembly GCF_002922805.2. Lineage (NCBI taxonomy): Eukaryota > Metazoa > Chordata > Actinopteri > Beloniformes > Adrianichthyidae > Oryzias > Oryzias melastigma. Next base: position 5,919,201 of record NC_050526.1, read on the forward strand.
AGTCGACGGGTCTTTTGATCAGACCTTCAGGACGCCGTTTCCGTGGGAGCGAAGGATATCTCTACATCACGAGGAGAGCGTAACAGTGCTGTGGTCTAGTCGCGACGTCTGCCAGGGAATACCATACAGTCGAGACGCCTGTCCTGAAGCGCATACTTTGGTGTCGCAGACAAAGTTGGTTTTCCATTACAGTAGATTACTCAGACACTTTGAGGCAACTCACAATAGAATTACAGATGAAGGACTTCCTTGTAGAGGTACACGTTCTTCAGATGAGTAAGGACAGGAGTAGTTGACTGTGTGCCTACATTTTGTCTGGTTTGGTTCCAACAGTCAAGAACTATGGGTTGACTAACATTACTGTAACAATGGGTTTCCCCCATTCCTTCCATCACAACTTCTTCAACAGCCAAACAATTCTTTAGAAAACAGTACAAATTCCTTGTATTTCTTAAGGTGCACAAATGTAACCTAAGACTTCTTTTAAAAGTGACACAATAAAGACCTCAAAATTGGAATTCTGTTCTAAAAACTTTCACTTGTAATTTCTTTCTCCCCTTAATTTCCCCAAAGTCTCATCCCATACATTACACGTTTTGATGTGCACATCCACTTTTAGCACTTTTTATTTTAATAATGTCTGAACATTGTGTTAAACCTTTAGCTTTTGGCTTGAGGGATTAATAAAGTAACTTTGAACCTAATTGAATTCAAATTTAATTAAACTACTGCGCTGAGGTCAAGGCATGAAATGTGTTAACTTTTTGTGGGTGTCAAAACACTCCTGAAACTGAAGTATGGCAATTATGGGGGGCATAATCAATCTTTAAAACTGTGTCATTTTGCTCCTAAAAATAGATCGCACATACATAATTCAATTTAATTTGGTAATGACCAAAACCAGCGAGGCCCTGTGTTTTTTAGAAAATGACAAAGGCTTAGTTGCTGTATTGGGGTGTATTCATAGTATTTTATCTTTTAATAAAAACAGAATGTGGGCTAATTTACATTTGTAGCCAAGACTGAGACTAATAAAAGACATTTTGAATAAAAAGATGAAATTTAGGAAGGTCAGGTATACTGTTGTCTAACTTTTCCACCTCTATACTCAGTGTTGGGCCTGTTCCATGGGGCGGTAGGTGAACAGGTGCAGATCATTCCTGCTGCCTCCACTCTCAACACCTTGTTAGCTGTCTCGAAAATGTGAAAATATGTGAAATATACTTACTTAGTTTTGTTGCTGAGGGCAGTAAAAGCGGAAATAAGTAGGTTTTGAGTTAACATTGTTTTCTCCTGTCCTTATAGTAGGAGTCTATGAGTTTCATTAACCAGGTGCAAATTTGTATCCATAAAACTTCATACAAATATCTGTGAGGAAAAGAGAGAAAAAGGGTGGAAGGGCAGAACTGCTATTGAAAGAGCTTTGACAGCAAAATACAAGAAATGACAAGAACTTGACTTGTACAGAAAAACATATCGCACTGGTGTGCTGATGTGTTTGTCTTGACACCACTTATTAATTTACTTAAACAGAGATAATTACAATCACTTTCTATCACTCGACTATAATCCATTTTATCATCCAATCGTTGGATCTTAGAAGCTCAGAGCTTTAAATCAAATTATTTATTTGTGCTTTCACACAAACTGTGATGTGTGTCCTCCTCCGTTTTAAAAGTGCAACAAATTTGCTTATCGACGATTGTCCAAAAATGTGTTAAAAAGTCATCAGGGGACAAATGGTCAAACGGCTTAAGGTGGCTTTATTTTGTTTTGGAAAGATAAAAATGTACATTTGCTGTTCTTAAGTGTATAAAAACATAGGTGTTAAATTTGACCAATCAGTGGCGTGTACTCTGGTAATGCTGCAATCCAGCCCAAATCAAGAAGGTTAGTACCAGAGTATCAAGCATTCTAAAAAACTATAGTACAGAGCACAACTGCATGGTAAAACCATAAATCCCTATTGAGCATCTTGGATTTAGCAAGAGTGTGCAGGACAGCCAACAATGTTACTTTGGACATTATAGCCACTTTTCCACTGAGCGATCCGGTACCGGTCTGGTTCTGTATTTTGAGTGTTTCCATTGTAAAATGGACCCATTAAACAGTACCGACCCGTACCTCTTAAGGGCCCCGTATTGGTGGTAGGTCGACATTCGAAAGTGTCAATATAGCACTCATGTAAGCTAACGTTTCCAATGTCCAGGCAACCGCCTATGTAGTCTTCATGGTCACGAGTCTATGGTAAATGGTGTATATGCCGTATACTTGTATACGGCTTTTCTAACTTACTTGAAGGCCCAAAGCGATTTACAGTCACAGTTACTGGTGGTGGCTCTGCTGCCGAACACTGGCGCCAACCTTCCACCAGAGGCAATTTGGGGTTCAGTGTCTAGCCCAGAGACACTTCAATATATGACCAGGCAAGGCGGGAATCAAACCCGCAATCTGGAGTCCACCACCCTACCACTGCACCATGGCCGCCCCACAAGTCTATATAGAAAATGCCTGTAAACCAAAGCAAGGCCCGGTCTGCAGCTGAACTGCAAACGATTCTTGCGATCCTTTGGCGACGGTGTGACACAAGGTGTGCTAGAGTCCCGCTGGCGGTCTCCACGCATGCGCCTTTAAAACACACCGGTCAGAATTAATCGAACCGCACTGTTCCCCTCCTTATTGGACTGTACCAGACCGGACCACTCAGTGGAAACAAGGTTCAAGCACAATGAGAACGATTTTACTTAGTTTAAATTTCAGAGTCAACAAAGGGCAATCGCCCCATCGCCAAAATACACATGAGAAGTTTCAATTCTCTGCCTTGATTTTTGAGTCTGTTACAATAAAACTTATGTTGTTTGAAAGTGGGTTCTTCTCAGGGTGTTTTTGTATGAATATCATTGATGAGACTCTTTAGCCACACCTTTTTCTGGTCTTATGAGAGTAGCTAATGTAGCTTTTTTTTAACTGACTCATCATCTGCTTTCTCTTTGGCTGACCAAAGCTTCAGATAAATGTTTGCACACATGCATGCACAGATGATGGGAGGTTTGTGTTTTAAAAAGAGGACTTTGAGAAATAAATGTGCTTCTCAACTTTTTAAAATCTGAATATTTTATTGTGTCCTTGCACGATCTCCAACCTACAAGACACTCCAAAGCTTAAACTATTCTTTTTTTTTTTAACCATCTGCTTTTACTAGCCTTTCTTGAGACCGAGGACTTTGATGACCTGAATCATCCTTAAAGACGTTGGGGTGACAAGCATTATAAGGTGTATACTACTACTGAGACACAGGTGTTGTCCAGGTAAAATGAAAAGTTAACAAGAAAACACTGACAGTGAGAGAGGCAGCAGCCTCGGGGTTCAGACTGTGGACAAAAGAGTTTTAGTTCACACTTTTGACCCGGTGAGCCGTGTGCCCTGCAGCATGGAACGTGGGGGGTGGGGGGGGCAGGTGATTCTACACATGCTCCTGTCCTGCTTTTTCAACACTTGTACTCTCAGTCTATGTTACTTGCCTACTTAGTGACATCAGCTTCTGGCAGCCCGACAGCCAAGTCCAGGTTTCAGTTTACTGAGTGACAGCGAGTATTCATTAGATCTACATCACTTAGAAACTGTCATTTCATGTTTTCTGTGCTTCTTAAAGAAAGTTTGGCTGCTTTTTCTGAGCTTAAATTCATAAATAAAATAGCAAAAAAATGGTTTAATGGTTATGGAGCTATAAGAGGTCAAGACCTATAAATTGCACTGTATTATATGATAGTTATGTATCCAAATAAATAACAGAAATTGCTCATCTTGATTTCCTAATTTCACTTTGCAGTGAATGGTACACTAACGTAAAGAAAAGAGAATATTTCACTCAATCTGCACAGAATGTGTCATCACTTGCATGTTTGCCATTCAATCTGCACAGACTTTCTCCTTGTTAATTTACACAATAGCTGAACATGAGCACGCCGTTTCACCCGGAGCCAACAGTGCAGAGTTACAGATGAACTCCGGATGAAAAGGTAAAGGCAAATCAGTTCAGGGAAAGAAACATGTTCCTACATACATCACTCTGAGTGTGAAAATTCCTAAAATACCAGCGTAAAATAAACTCCTAAGACTGTTGGATTAAGGATAAAAACATCAGGGACCAGAAATCTACGTTATTTGTCAATAAATCTTCCTTATTCAGATGTCGTCATGTATGGGATATAATTGTGTTATACCGAATTTGTGCATTTTTTTTTTCCAGTAAATTTGGGGAAAGACGTTGTCTTAATTGAATCTGCGTTTGGGAATTCCCTGAGTATTTATGACAATCATTGCCGTCTGGACTGCGTTGTGTGATGAGCTACCTGATGCAACCAGACAAACATTATGCCTGCACTGACAGCATTAAGGGGAATGAATGAGGCGCACACATGGTCAGGCGCTCTGTGCACACAAGCTCACGCACAGACTTCCAGATTTTGGCAAGCTCTAGTCCTCCCAGTCCACATTCTACTGCATGATTTGGCTTACAAGCCGTCCACTCCATCCCACACCTGCTCTGCAGCATGGAAAAAAAGCATCTGTTTCCACCAAAAGATCTATTAGATGTGTAGCATGCTGTTTGGTGATAGAAACCCCCCCTGGCTTAATTACCAAATTTGCAAAGTTACAACCTAAATCATCGCCTCCAACTTTAAAATAGCTCTGCCTTCAATCCAGGAAACCATTAAAGCATCCACAATTACCATCCCCATCCATCCACATAGTCCCTATTTTATTTTAATCTGTTTAAGTGCATTTTCTACGTAAAGTTAAAATATGAATCCCTGCCGAAGCCCTCCTTTCCTGCAGAGTTTTTCTGGCTTACTTGAGAGCACAATTTACGACTGATTTAATTTAGCCTCCGCAAACATTTCTAATGACATTAGGCCCAGTGCATATACTGACTGCCTCTCCCTCTTATTCCATTAACTCCTAAATCAGGTTTAAAGACCATACTGATGCTGGATGCTATTATGGGTGATTATCAAAACAACAGACAATGGGGCAAAGTGTTTACTAACTGGTTTAGCCATAATTCTGCGTAACCAGGACAGATGGGAACACTACAAATTACAGATCAATCTTTTCAATAATGAAGGGCCTTCCAGTGTGCTTGCTGGTGACGTCTATTGTTACATAAAACAACACGGCACAGGCTGTTTTGGGAAAAAAGATTTTTGTGAAATTTTCCGAATGAATGAAAGCCAGTACAAAGAAAAAATGTTTGACTTTAAGCACATGTAATCAAAAATTCGACCCTCGTGCGATGAAGATGCTCTTATACAAGCCGGGCCCTTTTTCACTCGGTATTCATGCATGACTAAAATCTAAAGTGCTCTCTTGAATCACTCTTATGTATTCAGCTTGTTTGACAAGGACTAATGGTGGCCGTCCATCTGCGTACATGCTTACAGCTGTCTCCTGTCCTCATCCAGGTAATGATTGTGTTATTAACCCCAAACCCTTTTTCAAATTGTTATTAACTGCTGGGGGAGAGAATGGTATTCAAACTGTATCCGCTCACCTGTCAGCGAAGACTTGCTGAGGATGGTTTGATCCTGACTGGTTATCAGTCACTCTCTGGTGGAGAAGGAGCTCTGATTGAGAGGGTTTACATATCCTCATTATTCAGTTTTATATAATATAGAAAGGCTTATATCGCGGGAAGCAGATTTTTTTATGATTACTATTAGAAAATTACCACATTATAACAAAAAATTGACGAATTATCAATTTAGTTTGATCTTCACCCACATTTTTACAGTTTTAAAGTCTAGAACATCATAATTCTATTTTGTAAATTAAAAAAAAATTAATCAAAGAACAAAAAATGAGAGTTTAAACAAATGATAACGAAACTGAATGATGAAAAGCTTGTCAACTTTTTATTAACCATGAAAATTCGACTTTTTGAGGTTTTAAATGCATTTTACTGTTCATTCCTCACTATAAAGAAACCCCAAAGCTGTATTTTTGTCTATTCATGCATTTAAGAGTAATCATTAATCAGTAAGCAGCCCCTCCAATACCCATGAAAACAAGCGGTTGGAAACGTGCTGATGTAAGATCGATGCTAACAGCTCCCTCCAGGAAGAGTCTGTGCTGCAAGCTCCGCCCCCAGACTAACACAACACTCAATTTCTCCTCTTATCCACTGATGATCAGCAAAAAAAAAAAATTATTTTAGATGCAGAATCCTGTATATCTTCCAATTGTGTCCTGTCTTCAATACGGTCCAGCTCAAATAGGACCCAAACCACCGGGTTTAAGCTAGTGTGAAACCTCCAGTGATTTATAACTCATTGGTTGTCACTATTTCTTATTGTTTTGGTGCAGTGTGGAGCTGCTGAAAGAGACTTGGTGTGGTGTCCTACCAACTAGCGGTCAGGAGTAAGACACTGAATTACACGTTTGCTTATAAATAATTTTTTAAATATCATCTTGGTAGCATTTTATACTGATACAAGTATCACCAACTTAAGTATAGTGATAATTCATTGTGTCCATTTTATTAGTTTTTTTCTTACACCTTTACTAATTAGCATAGGATTACCACAGTGATACAAGAAAATAAAATAAAAGTGCTGTCAATCGATTGAAAAAGAAATCAGATTGATCACACTTTTGGATTAGGATTGATCATATTTAATCAGAATGTTTTACTAGGTAAATTTTATATGACAATAAGGGGCTTTTGAACCAAAAAAAAGGGTAGAGAGAACATTTTTTTCCTTCATTTTCTAATTTAAATGTGTTTATTATTCGTAAAGTGTTAACTCGGATAACCCAGAACTGTAATTTATGGGCACAAAACACATCAACAGTAAGATGAGCAGAACTCTAAAGACTTTTATGTCTGCAGTATTACTCCAAGAAAGAAAAGATGTTGACTGAAAGTTATGAAAAACAAAAATTATGTTTCTGCAATTAAAATGGTCCTGGTGAATACTCAAATCTGATTGGCTATTGATGTTAATGCCCACATAAAATAAAAAAGTTGGTTAGTGTCTGATGTAGTGTATATTTTTAGAAATCAATTTACGATAAAAGCTGAAGGTGGTCGCTTTTGACGTGTAATTGATCTGCCCTAATAAATATTTAAGCGTTGTTTTAATTTTTTGTTTATTTTTTATGAATCGTACGCATTAACGTTGACAGCCCTCATAAAAACACATGCTTTGTGCCACTTCTAAAAGTTCCTTTCTCTGTATAATTTTCTCTGTTGATATCAGCTTTAGTGCCTTTGCCCACATCACTCCAGTCAAAAAGGAAAAGCTGGGCTGGGAGTTTGCATCTGTTTGGAGTTGAGTATCCTCTTCTCTTCATCTCACAGGTTAAAGGGGTAACAAACAGTCAGCATGCAGCCATGAACTCAGATGAAGTGACGGAGAGTGTTTTTCTGGAGGAGTTTGTTAAACAAAACTCATTCTACCATAAACCACTTTATAGAGTTCTAACATTAGTTTATGATATTAACTCTAATAGTACATGTTTTAAATTTATATTGACATTGGATGTCATTCACTGTTCTAACTAAAAAGATTTTTTTTTTTTTTATGTAGCCTTGAATCACGACTGGAAATTAGTTTTCATGTAAAAAATGTTTCACATATTTTACATATTGGGTCCCCTAACTACGGCCCGCGGGCCGGATCCGGCCCTCCTCCACATGTGGCCCGGCCCCCCAAACACTATCAGAGATGCATTTTTTTCAATCTGGCCGATTGAGACCCACATAGAACGTGACTTTTCATTCCACCCTTCTGCAGTCTGAACTATGACGGGAGAGCATAGATCAGGGGTATTCAAATCCAGGCCTCGAGGGCCGGTGTCCTACATGTTTTCCAACCAACCTTCCATTGAAGCTCCTTATTGGCTAAACATACCTGATCCTGGAAATTAGCAGCAGATAAGGCAGGATTTCTGGAAAACCTACAGCAAAGAGGCCCAAATCCAGGCCTCGAGGGCCAGCTTCCTGTAGGTTTTCCAGAAATCCTGCCTTATCTGCTGCTAATTTCCAGGATCAGGTATGTTTAGCCAATAAGGAGCTTCAATGGAAGGTTGGTTGGAAAACATGTAGGACACCGGCCCTCGAGGCCTGGATTTGAATACCCCTGGCATAGACTATTTATTGGTTTAATTTTTTAAAGTGTTTTAGTAGTTTTGTTTTCATGAAGATTACAGAAATGAATTATTTCAAATTTGGCTACGTTTGGCTTTCTAGAAAACCGTGTTAGGCTTTAACTGTTAGTCATGTGGCCCTCACAAGAAAAAGTTTGGGGACCACTTGTTTGGTTTTCTAAAACATTAGTTAAAAACTAATGTTAGAACTTATGGTTTGGCCTCTGCGATGACACAAAGAAGACAATAACACGGTGCAGACATAGAAGATAGCAGGTGAAGTGTCCAGCCACAGGCAGGCTGCAGCCTCAACCTCTCCCAGTGATAGTTATGCTAATGCCCTGCATTCACCACACTTCACTCCCTTCATTTCCCACAATTAAAGCAAACGTCATTGAGACTGTAATTAAGCTGTGTCCAGGCAAAAGACTGCCTGCTGCTTTTAATGAAGCCCATTGATTCCCTCTTTATTTGCAATCGGTCTCCCTATAACATCCACAGACCAGGAATAAATGCAAGTTAAAAGTGCATCTCTTTCCGTCTAGGTTGTGTATTGTACTGGACTGGTTAATTAAACCAAGTGATTGCTCTGAGTCCATGCAGGGGATGGCACCCTGTAAAGTCTCACGTAATGTTGGCAAGTTCTCACCCAGCTGATCTGTGATCTCATGAGTACAGTTGTTTTTTTTATTTATAACTAAAAAAAAATTAAAATAAAGCAGAGGGCTTTGTAAGTTATCAAACAAAAGCTAAACAGAGTCTCTAATTTGTGAAACAGAGATGACCTCAACCAATCAATAGCGCGCAATTAAAAAAAATGCGGACACCAATTAGCCCAATTGAGTGATCGCTAAGGGCAAAATTGGTCGAATTGGAGGTCTAATGTGAGCACAATTAAAGATAAAAGGTTTGGCCTGGCAGAAGGCAAAGTTGAACTGGCAGTTGGTGTGAAACTCAGCGGAAAACGGGAGGATTTGAACCATATTTGATATCATTACTATCAAGATTTTCAACGTTTAAGACAATTTCGCAAATAAAACAAACATAATATATGATTAAAATAGGTTATTTTTGAAAATGAAGTAAGTGTAAAAAAATATTTTTTATATTAAATAGCGATTTAAAAATAAATACAACACATGAATAAAACATATTTAAGAATAATTTTAAAACTCCATGTTGTTGGTGAACTACAAACTTCAAAACATGTATTTTCTCTTATAGGGTTGAGTTGCTTCAAAGCCAGATATGTAAATATTTGTTCTGGTTGTTGGTGATTTCAACTGGCAAAATACAATTTTTTTCCCATTCCAGCCCATACAGCCTCTGTTGCTGCACACAACAGCCGTTTACTCACAAATTAACTGTGTGCAACACAAATGTGGCACTGTGTTAATACGCTCTGCATGCCTTTGACAATTTCTATTTCCTGCTGTAAATATTTGTATATGCAAAAAACCGGTACAAATATGCAAACAATCTTAACATCTAACAGCTTTCTGTTTGATACTATAGATGTGAAGATCTTTGTCTAAATTTGACAAGTGTGCAGGTGTTTACTGACAGCACGATTTAAAAATCCAAATATTACAATTTATTTTTACATTTCTTGCAATGGAATTCAATTTATAACATTTACCAAGCCATGCTTACATGATAAACTCTTATTAATCCTCTTACATCACATTGTCTTAATATTTTGGCCAAACTGACACTTTTTCCTGGTTTCTTCTTTTAGATGAATTTTAGCTTTTAAAATCCCACAAGATAATTTTACTGACTAATTGGAGCTACTTAAACAAACAGAACTGAATTAAATTAAGAATAAAAACATGACTAAGGGATTGGTGAATTGGGACATTAGATCAGCACTTAGTTTTACAAATCACTTTGAGTGCAGCAATAAATTTGTGGCATTTTGTGGCTGAAATTGGCCCATTTTCAACTTGACCTGCTTTAACTAGCTTCCATTAAAAATCTTTTCCTTTTTTTTTATTAAGGCAATAAACAAAGTCTATTGAGACAGTTGCAGATCAGTAAATTGTAAGCAGAACACAGAAAACACAAAGAAACCTGCGCTGATTGCACAAAATAATAAAACCTTAATGACTCGTCAAAAAAATGCAATTGACATAAAAAAATGAAAGAATATATTTTGCATTTTGTACAAATAAAGTTCGCTTTAACACTAAAGTGGCCCGAGTAGATTACTTCACAGATAAAATACTCTGGAGCTCGCTACGCTGTCCACCAGGCGGCTAGCTTAGTGAGACATCCCACTGAGTTCTCACTTAAGCCAAAACACAAGTGGGGTCTACCACAGAAACTGCTAAAACCTCTTCCTGGTGCCCACAGGACAAAATGGTGGCCAAGGCTGTGACTTCCTGTTTAAGGATGGTGCACAGGAAGTTACTTTTTATTTATAATGATTTGAGTTGTTTGTTTATTTAAATCTGTTTTGTTTACAGGACTTTAAATGTATAGTTTCCAAGACACTTTTGTCAGTTTTTTTCTATTGTTTGGTTAAGGTGACTTCCTTCCTGGGCGTGGCCAGACAGTTAGCTATGAGCTATAAGTTAGCTAAACTTTAAAAGACGTTTGCCTCCTATCTTGGCCAATCCACTCCAGTCACACCACACTGCGACACATCTAAGAGGAGAAACGAGGAAAAACTGTGTATTCCAATCCGGACGCTACTACCACTCGATGATGTCATGAATAGTTGCCAGTCTTTCATACCTTACAGTATCTCACAAAAGCGAGTACACCGCTCACTTTTGTTTCCAGGCGTTTGGCTATTGATGCCTCTAGTACACGTGTAAAGGCTCGTGAGCCAGAAGATATTAGATCATTTTATTTTATTGTTATTAATGACCCAATGTTATCTTTCTAACTTGTATAAGTTTGACAAAATATATTGAAAGTTATTTAAGGTTTATGTTGATTTATTCTGGGATGAAATTCCTGCCTTTTTATTATACATAGTTATGTTAAAAAGTTAAAGTTTAAAATTTTTCAAAATTGGCATTCTGTTAGCTTTTTGGACTATTTTGGTACTTAAGATTTTTTTAGGCTGTTTTGGAGTTTAGCTAATATTATAGCTACATTATAGCTTCTTATGCTAATTTAGGCTTTTCCTTTTAAATATTTTTTTAGGCTATTTTGGAGTTAGGCTGACTTAGGCTTTTTCAGTTTTTTACGGTTTTGAAGTTTAGTTATTTTTCAGCTACATGCTAGCTGTTTTGGCTAAACTTAGATGTTTTTTTTAAGTTTTTTTTGGCTAATTTGGCATTTCAGCTAATATTTTAGCTGGCTATCAATGCTGGCTGTTTTGGTTAATTTCAGGTTTTCTTTCTAAATTTTTTAGGATGTTTTCAAGGCCAGCTAATATTTACATTCTAGCTGTTTAGGCTAATTTTAGCTTAAAATTTTTAAGTTTTAAGCTAGTTTGAGTTTTTTTTAAAGAAATTTTGAAGTTTAGCCAATGTA
>NC_050526.1:5930876-5941497 GCF_002922805.2 Oryzias melastigma
TTTAGCTAATATTTTTGCTGGCTATCAGCTTCAGCTTTTTTGCTATCAATTTCAGCATCTTCAGCTATCAGCGCTAGCATCTTTAGCGGCCAAATTCAGCTGACAGCATTCACACTAGCATTATCTCAGAAAATGCTATATATCTACTTCATAATTATGTTAAAAATATACTTTTTTTAAAAGTGTTTAATATCCTGTTCGGCCCGCGACCTAAGGTGTGTTTTGGATTTTGGCCCCTTCTGCGATTGAGTTTAACACCTCTGCCCTTGTGTGATTTATTTTGCAGAAAAAATAACTTTCCACTGCTATACCAGATGGACAATGACTACTTTTCATTGTGTTAAAAACTAATTTCAGCAGTGTTGTCCTATGAAAAAGATATAAATAAATATCTACAGAAATGTTAGGAGTGGAATCACTTTTGTAAGATACTGTACCATATTTATAACTTTAAAAAAGATTGTGCAAAAACAAAAAATCATTTCTTACTTTTAAATGTAAACTTTTGTGGTTCTGGGCACATCCATGTGAGAAAATGCGCTTCTCCTGTGACACGGATCAACCCTACGGGTGGGAAAGCCAGTTTTAAGTCACTACGACTCCCGCTTAAAAAAACAAGTTTGGACACAACTAAAGCTCCAAATGCCCCTAAATTTGAAGCAATAGGGAGGAGCCGTATGGGTAAAGAATATGTAAATTTGGTCATATTAGAAGAAGCATGTTTTTGGACTGCAGGAGGAAGCCAGAGAAAACCCACACATGCACAGGGATAACATGGAAACTATATAAATGTATCTCATTAATAAATCATTAGCTAAATTTGACCAAAAATCATTTTTTAAGAGTAAAATCAATACAAAAGGAAATTACAGTGTTGAGGTTTCTTTCTTATAAACTGAAAATCTGAAATTACCCAGAAGGAGACAGATTTTAAGATCTTCTTGTTATCTACAAATATTTAATTTACCTTTTTTTTGGTTTGCAGTTGGAGATACTTTTTTTGCACCTCCTCAACTATCTTCCTTTCTTTTCCTCCTTGTTCCCCTAACAAATCTGATGAATTAAATGCTTTTTAGTTAGCAGCTCCGGTCGCCATTAATCCATACGGACAAAAGTGTAGTCAAGTTACACTGGAGAGAGAGAAAAAAAAAACTGGTACACTTTAGCGATGCAATTAGGGCCCATTAGTCTTGGCTTTAATTAGAAAGCTGCAGCGTTGATATTTCAAGTGCTGGTTTGTGTTGGTGTTGTGTTTCCCCGCAGCTTCGCTCGTCTCCATCCTGGAATAGGAGTCTGTCTGGTGCTCCTTCCTGCTCTTTTATAAATACTACTTCAGTAGTTCGTTTGTTTGCAAGGAATTTTAGACGAATTGTGTTTTAAAGGAAAAAAAATGTATAAAGTAAAGAAAATTGAGTTCCTGAAAGCAGAGGGGAGGATGAGAGGAAATTAAAGGTGTTAATGTGCCAAAGGGGACCGTAAGAAATGAAAGAGGGGGGAATAAAAGGCTGAAGAGCGGAAGGGGAAAAAAATGACTGAGATGAGTGAGGAGATAAAACCTGAAGCCTCAAAGTCAAATTGATCTGCTTGAGGTGCCACATTTAATTGTTAGCCAACAGACAGACATGACATCTTAGCCCTGCCACTCTCTCCCCAGCCACATTAGCCAACCGCACCGCTTCATGTTCACAGAGTGGAGGCAGACTGTCTGGACGGAGAGCAGCGCTCACCATCCTTCCATCCTCCTTCCTGGCTCATCACCGCTCCTCTGACTCTCAGCCCACAGCACAAGGGGACAACAGGAAAGGTCACGTAGACCAAAAATGCTTTTTTTTTCCTGTGATTTGCTTCAAATAAAACGGGAAAGATCAGTCAGCTTTTAATGAAAACATGGTTTTTAATCTACCCTGTACCTCCCACCACTCCACTTCACTTTACCAGGAGTAGTTTATTAAAAACAACTGAGCTCATTACATCCAATTAAGTCATGATTCATCTGTTTAAGCAGCCTGTTTATGCTGAAACATGCAGACACATCATGCGGCCATGACAATATGTTATAAAGAATATTGATGTTTCCTTTTATTTCATGGTAAAAATAAAGGAACTGCTGTGTTTTTAAAATTTTACATGTATTTTCCTTTAATGTTCGTCTCATTCTGTACTATTTTAAGTCTTCCCTATTTTACAAATGTGTCCTTAAATGTAGTTAATTCATTAATTTATATTCATTAAGTTAATTAATATTAATTCTCCGAAGCTGGTCGACCTCTTCGTTATTGATGAACTGTAATATTAATCTTTTTAAACTCTGTTATATGTGGCCAATTTTTAATCTTGGGTTATTAGTAGTAAATACTAAAACGAACACACAAATCATGTAAAAGTGTAATGGAGCGAATGTGCAAACGCTTGTAACGCCGCTGTGGAGTTTTTATTGAGTGGGTGATGAATTTTGTGACATTTCTGAGAAGATTTTAGCTTTTGTGCCATCATTAAAGCTCACATTTGCAGAGATTTCAGCATGTCACTGAGAGTTAGTCGTGGTTTTCAAGCTTTGTGTGGAGCTGTAAAACCTCAAACAAGAGTCTGTGTGAACTAATGCTAAACGGTGACCGAACTGCTAGACTTCACTGTTGTGGTGCCGTTTAAGGAACGTGTCAGATCCTGGATGCTGACAACGTCCATCTTTCAGGCGGCGGATCTTTGGCAGCTTGGAGGAAGGCTGAAACCATTGCTCCTTCATGTCTCTGTCTGTTTACAGGGCAAGCAAATCAAAGATGCTTCTCATTTCAGAGGCTGTAAAAGCGCGCCTGGGGATGGATCAGGTGTCTCTGATACACCCAATCCTCCCCGAGCTGCCTCTACTTACAGGCTTCCAATCCATGTATCCTCCAAACGAACACTGCATACAAGCAGTGTAATTAAGTGTTCTCGGAATAAACCCTGTTATCTTTTCAAGTAATCTTTAACATGCTCTCTCATTCATCTCGACAGGCCGTCTTTGTAGTTGTTGCTGCAAAATTAAAACGAACTAAGATTTATCAAAGCTATAAATATCCTTCCGCTGAATTATCATATTCTGATGCAGGAAGATTTCCTGCTATGACATTTTAAGCTTTACTGTAAGATTACCAAAGCATATCAGTTTATTTCTGATGGCTCGACCAGAGTTAGCTTTTTCTTCTCAGTTTTTGAAATAAAATCAATAAAGGTTTTATGTTATGCTTTTTTTTTACTGGAATGTTTAGTTTTTGTGGTATTTTTGTTTCCTGAACAGTGACAAATAAAGCCCATTTCATTGGAACATCAATTTATCATCTGAAGGAGCTGGCTTGACCAGAAAATGGACACCAAAAACACAGTGGAAGTATCAAAGACTCACTTTGCTTGGGGATTTTCAAAGTAAAGTTTGGTAAATTAAGATATGACCTCATGTTTTTCAAAGTTTGTTTTGTCTATTATTAGGTTAAAGTCCCACTCTGACCATCTTTTGATTTATTTTAAAAGTATTCCCTGTGTTTTTCTAGAACATAGTTTCTGGAGAGCTGCAGTAGTTTCTCCAGATTCGCTGACACAGATTGAGCCCACCCTCACTTCCCATCATCCATTTGTTTAGACCAGGAATCTCCAACCTGAGGTTCCAGAGCCACTGGGAGCTCATTTATTCCTTCATTGTAGCTCTTTGGCTTTAAAGAAAACTTCAAATTTAACGAATTAGTTAACTAATTAATTTAAGTTTAGATTTTTGACATGTCAACTGATCAGAATGATAAATGGTAAAAGGTTTAATCTACTGCCATAGTGGTTTATAATCAGAGTGAGATTATCTTATTGCATTTACATTTAAAAATATTTTGAATCTACACTAAATGTTTTTATTTACTAGAAAAAGCATGAAGGAACATAGAAGTCATAACAACAGAAAATCTCCCGTTTCTTGCATTTTTAATTAAAGTAAATCTGCTATTTTAAAAGGAACTTAAATGTGCTATTGTCAAAAGTTACAGGAGTTTTTTATGTATAGAAAAACTAAATTTTAGAGAACATTTTTAAAGATATATTTTATAAATAAATGGCTTAATGGACACAAAAACATAGTTTTGGGGTGACGAGCAGTATTGGAGAAATCCCCCTATCGAATTTTGGGCCAGCTCAGACGAGAAAAATAAAGACGTATCCTCCTGTTTTAAAGCGGATGCATCAGAATGGAGAGGAGCAGTGTCGATTGTACCTTTGACGTCAATGTTTTTCAAACTGCATTTTTTCACAAGTCACAATTATTTACATAAATATATACTCAAAATCACAATTTTAAGCTTCTTTTCTTTATGTCCCTTATTGTCATAAAAATGCTAAAAAAATAACATGTCAAAACTACCAAAAACATGATTTTCATCAGAATGGACATGTTGGTTGACCGTCTGGCACACGTCTTGACATTTTACCTCCTCAACGACAGCAGGACTGGAAACAACGGCATGCTCAGACTTTTTTTTTTTAGACTCCATTTACAAATATTTTTTTGTAAATACTATATCATGTTCTTAACACAGCAGGTCCCATGGGCCGTGCAAAGAGCCCTGTGAGAGTATGGGTGGATGTCAGTCTTGGGGCTCGTATTGAGCTGAGAGCATCTGGAGGCTGGAGGTGTCTGTCCCATGTTCATGAGTGGAGGGAGCCACCATGGAGAGCGTCCTGGGGGATCCTGCCTTCTGCCGCAAGAAACAAACGCGACACATGTAAGGCCTCTTTTGTCCCGACGCACACACCTGCCACTCATGACGCATGCACACACACACACATAAACCATACACAAAAACATGTTGAGACTGTCTTTCTGTCCATCCTTCGCTTCCCTTTCTCAATGCACACACCACTGCCTGCACACCCCCCCTCTCTTATTAGCTCATAATGGACGATTGATGTCCCCAAGACCCTCGGGACTTCCCTAGGGAGCCCTCCAACTCTGACCCGTATCTCCCCCCTGCACTCCACCTTCTTAAAACACACTAAATAATCCTTCATTTGACAGGAGCTTGAATGAAATTCAGCTTAGAGGCGCATCATTTGCCCTGGACAATAGAATATTGATAAATGAGTCCTGCTTTTCTTTTGCTACACCTGGAGGGAAGGACATGCAGGTTATTCTGCGCAGATCATGTTAACGGTGATTTTTTTGTCACCTTTTAAAGTCACAAGAAATCCCAATCACCTTTCTTTTAGACGACTTTGTGGAAATCGCAAGAGGGGACCTTTTTCTGAACCCTGAGCCGTGGCCTGATGCCACCGTGCAGACAATATCCTGGGGATTCAACAGAGAAAGCAATTAATTACTTCACTCTAAAATAAACAAAACAGGGATCCTAAACATGCATCTATTAAATCAACAAGCGTAGCTGGATGGCTGCTTTTAGATGCAACATTTACATGTAATTATCTTCTTATATAATTAAGTGCAATCAGTTAACAAGCATCTTGCTAACAGGCCACATTGCTTACTCAAATGAATGGCGGCCAGCCCAGAATGCTGAGTGAGTGAGTAATTAGAGCTCAGCATGCCAATGTTAATGGAAGTAATCTGAAAAAAAAATCCTAGTTAGAGAGTGGGGGTCTAGAGGAAGAAGAGAGCATGTAGAAGAATAGAAACCTCAGAAAAAATTATGTTAGTAAAAGGGGATATTTTAAATTATATGATTTGACTCACCTTCAGCCTAAAGAAACATATAGAAATTGACTGGATAAACTTCTTATTAATACTTAACAAGCACACCTTAATATAAAGCGTTACCTAAAATTTAGTTAAAGTTGAACAGAAATGATAATTAGGAAGATTATTGGTTCAATTTTGGAACATTTTTGTCACTATCATATTATTCTTTCACACAAATATGCAAATTCCTAACTCTATCAGCTCTATTTATTTGTTGTTTTCTTTCACAGCAAAATTCCTCTTTCAATGTATTTTTGTGTTTTTGTAAACCTTTAAGTTGTGGGTGATATTAGTGGGAAAAATAATACCCACCATTTACACCAGGGGTGGCAAACTCAGTCGCACAAGGGGCCAAAATCCAAAACACACTTTAGGTGGCAGACCGAAAAGGATAAACATGTATTGAACACTCTAAAACTAAACTAAAACTTTAAAACCACAACTTTGTAACTTTGTAATTATGAACTAGATATATAGCGTTACCTGTGATAATGCTAGTGTGAATGCTGTAAGCTGAAGTTGGCCGCTAAAGATGCTCAAATTGATTGATAAAAACACTGAAGCCAATAGCCAGCTAAATTATTAGCTAAATGAGCCTAAGAAATAGATTAGCCAAAACGGCTAACATGTAGCTGAAAAAACAGCTACACTCTAAAAAAGCCACAAAAAAGCTTAAATTAGCCTAAACAGCTAGCGTGTAGCTGAAAAAATAGCTACACTCTAAAAAAAAGCCACAAAAAGCTTAAATTAGCCTAAACAGCTAGCATATAGCTGAAATGCTAGCTACACTCTAAAAAAGCCACAAAAAGCTCAAATTAGCCTAAGCCGCTAGCATGTAGCTGAAAAAATAGCTACACTCTAAAAAAGTTACAAAAAAGCTCAAATTAGCCTAAACAGCTAGCATATAGCTGAAAAAATAGCTACACTCTAAAAAAGCCACAAAAAGCTCAAATTAGCCCAAACAGCTAGCATGTCGCTGAAATGTTAGCTACACTCTAAAAAAAGCAACCAAAAAAAAGCTTAAATTGGCCAAAATAGCTAGCATGTAGCTGAAAAAACAGCTACACTCTAAAAAAGCCACAAAAAAGCTTAAATTAGCCTAAACAGCTAGTGTGTAGCTGAAAAAATAGCTACACTCTAAAAAAAGCCACAAAAAGCTTAAATTAGCCTAAACAGTTAGCATGTCGCTGAAATGTTAGCTACACTCTAAAAAGTTACAAAAAAGCTCAAATTAGCCTAAACAGCTAGCATATAGCTGAAATGCTAGCTACACTCTAAAAAAGCCACAAAAAGCTCAAATTAGCCTAAGCCGCTAGCATGTAGCTGAAAAAATAGCTACACTCTAAAAAAGCCACAAAAAAGCTCAAATTAGCCTAAACAGCTAGCTTGTAGCTGAAAAAATAGCTACACTCTAAAAAAGCCACAAAAAAGCTCAAATTAGCCTAAACAGCTAGCATATAGCTGAAAAAATAGCTACACTCTAAAAAAGCCACAAAAAAGCTCAAATTAGCCCAAACAGCTAGCATGTCGCTGAAATGTTAGCTACACTCTAAAAAAGCCACAAAAAAGCTTAAATTAGCCTAAACAGCTAGCATGTAGCTGAAAAAATAGCTACACTCCAAAATAGCCTAGAAAACCTAGGTCCAAAATAGTCCAAAAGGTATCAAAATGTCAATTTTTAAAACATTAAAACCTTAAAGTTATGAAAAAAAGGTATAAATAATAAAAATCTAGGAATATTATTCCAGAATAAATCAAATTATTCCTTAAATAACTTTCAATATTTTACTCTCCATATAATATATTTTTTCAAAATTATACAAGTTAGAAATAAGCACAAGATAATGTCGAGCCATTAATAACTATAAAATAAATTGGTCTGGAGGGCTTGATAGAATTACCTGGAGGGCCAGATCCGGCCCCCGGGGCCTTGACACGTTTTAGGGACCACCGGTGGGTGAAGGTGGGGTGCAGCCTGGACAGTTTGTCAGTCCCTCGAAGGAGCAAACAAAATCAGAAAAGCCATGTGGGCAAAATTAGGGCATGTAAACTCCGCACAGAAGAAAACGAACCGGGGTTCAAAGCAGGCCCTTATTGATGTGAGGCGACAGTTCAAACTACTGTACATTACATGTTTATCCAATAAGGTTACAGTTTCATAGGAGATGAGGAAAACAACCCACAGAATAATAATGGTGACTTAAGTGTCTAAATGAAACAAGAAAGCAGCAAATGTTTGTCAGATTGTACATATCTAAGTTGTTGTTAATCAAAATATATATTCAATTTTGTCACATTTCATTAATTATATTCAAAATCAGAATGGTGCATCTTTTTAAAGACAACACAATGAAAATCGTATTTTTTGTGTTTTTTTATTATGTTCTAGTTGCATTTTTTTCATGATTGTGGACAAATATAAAGTTAAGCTTAAAACTGGATTTCTGAGTATTTCTTCATTCATATCTTTGTAAATCAGGAGCAGATGAAAACATTGCTGAACATTTTTGTTGCACCGATAATGTCAGGTGGGGGTTTTGAACGACTGTAAACAAGCGGAACAGTACGTAAACAGATGGATTGTGGGAAGTGGGAGGGCTTAGTTCCGCCCACAGCTCAGAGGTGAATTTCTACTGAACTCCTGCCGCTCTGCAGAAACTATGTCGAAGAAATCAACATGTTTTTTTTTTTTATTATTTTGACTAAAAACGGCATAATTAAAAGACAACTTGGAACGGTTTTAAAGAAGATTAAAAGATGATTAGAGTAGTTCAGAAAACCAAACCATTTAGAAACCTCGAAACTCAAAAATTATCATTTTTTTCTGTAGTTTTGCAGATTAATATTTTCCTTCATAATGTGTCTGGTGCAATATACTTATAAATAGAGAAGACTAAAATTGGAAGATAACTTATGTCGATAGACTGCGTTTCATGAAAGCTCTCCAAACGGCTGTGAGTGTGTTGGGTTACTTGTGAGTGTATGCAGCATGTGTGAGAGAAAGGTGTGTTTTACATGATCTGTTACAGTGATACAGCCATTCAGTAAACAATGGTGAGTGTGCTTCACTGATGTTAGGACTGACACCCCGGTCCACCCTCGGTCCAACCAAACACTTTCTTTGATTCTGTGCTGCACAGCCATGAGCTCATCCAGCCTGCGGCGGCGGGGGACAACAGAGTGAACTTTAGCACACTCTTCTGTGAAATATCACTTACCTTGCTGTTGTTATGAGAAAAATTACATTTTAATCACATTTTTGCGGTTTATTCTGGATGGATTTGATATTTCTTCTTAATTCTGTTGCTTTCCTGAAGGAAAAAAATATTATAAAAGGCCATAAATTTGGAGAAACTTCTTCTTCTTCTTTTTAGCCTGCAGCCACATACCACAACAATAGTCATCTTCACATGTCATGTCCACCCACAAACCATTCAGCGCTAACCTCACTCTGTCAACCGTGTCACAACCACAGCAGAAACTCTGCTAATTCCGTACACAAGAATCCCAAATACCCTTAAAGTCGGCACCATTGTGAAGTTATTATTGGCCTCCCAGACCAAGCGGGTGACACCCACATTAAAGTCGGGTGAGCTCGGGTTCAAAGAGCCACCCTGAATGGCTGCCAAAATTCCTCACAATTACTTGATCGCAACAGCTTGTGGTGAAATTATGACACAAAATATGCAGCAAGTGAGTAAGGAATATCAGGTCCCTTTGTCCCGACACTTTCTATTGAGTTCAATAAACACTTATGCGCTCTAAAGGACTCCAGCTCAAGAAGGGACAATGGCTCCTCTCAGAACTCGACACCAGACCTTTAACAATACAAAAATACTCTATCCTCCAAAGACTAATTGATGTTATTCGCCTTTTGGTAACTCAGAAGCAGACGTAAATGAAAGGAATATACAGCCACTTTTGATGGCCAGTAACACGAGAAACTGGATTACAAAGGAGGAGAAACAGCCAAAATGCCAAGTTGCTTATTACTAAAGCTGTGATCATTTGTTTTCAAGGCAAGGAGAGTGTAATTTGAATAGGGACGGTCTTTAAAAAAAGAAAATCTTCACTGTGTGACTTGCATTGGACAGCCAGCAGTGGCCTGCGAACATATTGGTTATTGATATTCTCTCTGTATGTCACACGCTGCAGCTGGCCGCTGAAAAAAGAGGAATGAAAAAAGCCCTCGGAGTCGGAGTGAAACAAATACATTTGCACTTTTTTCTGAAGCAACAAGAGCTGGCAGGTGAATGTGGTGGCCAGATAACTTGGCTCCAGTGCCATCTACTGGTGAAAAACACAGGGAAGAAGACAAAAAGGAGCAAGAAAACCAACAGTTTTAAAAAAATATATTTTCTACAGTTCTACTCATTGAAAAATAAACTATTTCTTTAAGAGAAAACTTAATAATTTAACAATTATTTGAATAGCATTTGATGTCAAAAGGGAATAAAATAATTTCAATTTTTGCAAAATTATTGCTAAAAAGACATTAAGTATGTGAAAAAAACCATTGAAAAAGTCTTAAATAACATAAACTTGATTGTTTTTTAGGTTATATTTTCTCTTTCGTCCTGCCAGTGAAAACATACTTTATTTAAACAGCATGCAAAGATGTGTTATGGCTCGATGGGCGCCACAACGACATGGCACATTAAGACTGCTGTCATGACATCAGGCAGCATGCCTCACAGACAGATACAGATCATGTTTATCTTTAATTTATTTGCGACATCGAAAAGAGATCTCCACTGACTGCTGGGAAATGTCAACACTTCAGCTGATCTGATGAGCGCAGTCAAATGAACTCTTCTCTGCTGTATTTTAATACCAAATTTGTTGATGAATTTGAGTTTGGAGTGAACTGAGAAAAGATTAAACAAAAGACGAAGCTATAATGCCCTTTTT
>NC_050526.1:5941535-5958270 GCF_002922805.2 Oryzias melastigma
CCCCCTTGGGAAGCAGCACTACGAGCTCTTTCATTTGAGCTTGCATTATGCCCCAGTATCTCCGCTCATTTTTCATCCCCATTGCATTAAGTATTGATATTGATTTCTTGTAAATGGTGGCAAAATGGATGGCTCACACTTTTTTGTGTTATTGTTCTGCAGCACTTGTAGGTAATTTATTATGGCTGAGGGTCCGGTGAGGCCTCCCAGTTCTGCGTCCCCTCCTCCTGAAACGGCGAGCACTACCTGACTCACAAAAGGCTCCTCGTGAGGAGAAAAGCGCCACGTACGCCGGGCCCTGCACATGCATGCACGAGTGCCGTACCATCGCTCATGTTCATGATCAATGAACGGGGTCCCTTGGAAAACACAGCGATAAAGCGAAAACGATAACTTAACAGGCATTTCTCAATCTTAACATAAGAGATTTGCGGTGGTAACTACTTTATTTCTCTTTTTCTCCAGTTTTCGAGTATTAGTCTTTTCCGTGCTGCAGAAGCACTTGTGCTGAAATCCATTCCCAGTTTTGTGACAAAGCGTGGCCTTCTTGACAAACTGGAGTGGTTTACTTGCATTGTCATCCTGGCCAATTTCTTTTCCCTGCTGATGCGGCCCCAGCAGTCTATTTGCATTTCAATAGCCTCTCTGTCTGCTTCTATATTGCCTGATATTTTGTCTCCCTTGTATGAATTTGAATTCAATGTCTGCATCTGCTGTTCCACTTCCAAGCAGTCCTTGTAAAAGGTGAACAATATGAAATAAGGCTTGCAAGTGAAGTGCATTGATGATGTGTGATGATGTGACCCAAGAAAAACACATTTTGGAGAGGTTTATATAGATCCCATTTGATTGCAGGACTTTTCTTATTCATGCTTTTGAATCAACAGGAGGAGATGGAAGGAAATAAGCAGAATATTCTTAAGTTTTTGTTTTATAATTATAGTAAGAAATCCAATCAGAACCCAAAGATCTGCTGGGAAGTCCAGGAAGGCACTGCGGTAAAACCGATATATCCTGTTTACCGTTTCTAACGCCACAATACCAGCCACAAAAGTTGCCTGGTGCCTCGGTGTCGGACAGTGTGGGTCACATGACCCTAACCTCAGGTCTCCCAGAGTGCCATCCGGTTAGGCCGAGTCTCACTCCTCCTTCATGTGATATAGAGGGTATCTGAAGGCATCTAAAAAAGATTTGCAGTATAAGCACCAATCAATTTGTTTGTGGTGATGTGACGAGAAGGTGTAAAAAAGCCTTCTCAGTGGGTTTTAGCCAGAATTAAAAACAGACATAGTTTCTGCTGAGCGGCAGGAGTTCATCTTTTGAGGACTTTTGGTGTGTGGAAGCCTGCCAACACCTCCCATCATCCCTTTTTTACACTCTCCCACTACCTTTCAACCCCAAGATAGAAGGAAAATGAAGACGTTTTATTTTATTTGTTAGTGGATGCCTCTTAACATTTGTTCTTTCATAAGAAAAACTCAAACAGATTTTATCAGAGGGGGATTTGGCACTAGAAGTTTTTGCTCCACCCTTACTGTACTTTTATTATTATTTATAAAATTAAGAAACTAGTATTTCTACCTCCGCTTTACACATATAAAGGTATGTTTCCATCACTCCTCTTAAAGTTAACCTCTGCCAAATGGAGCTTCTGTTCACAAACAATTAATGCCAGCCCATGTTCGGGTGTGCAGGCAGGCTGACAGCTGTGTTTGGGCCACTTGTTGTGCCTCCAGCACAGATAATTACAGCAATCCAAAAGCAGAGCAGCCGCTCAGGGAGTTTAATAATGTACAAGTAGTCGCTATCTCTTTATAGATCATGCCACTGCAGCACTCACTGACGTGTAATTTAGATCAATCAAAAAATATGGCAGAGCTATAAAACCGGTGCCTTTGATAATAGTTGGCAGGTAGTAGTCACCCCCTGTTGTCAAAGCATCTGATATAAAGGGCTTCATTGCACTCTCTATCAAGAGGCCTGGTGTGCTTGGATGTGTCACCCAGGCAACAGATACAGAACACATTATGGGACTTGATTTAATTTGTCTAAATTGGAGCTGGAGTATCTTAGTTCTCAGTTTGGAAACCACCATTACAACGGGATGCTCACTTCAACTTCTGATATAGAAGGCTTTTTTCTTGTTTTATTTCCTCACATTTCCCTGTTTCAAAGACTCACTCCGAGAAAAGTCGTGCTTTTGGTGTTTTTAACACGTTCTTGTAGTGTTTTTCTGATGATAAAAGTCAGATTTTTTTTTTTAAAAAGCAACAAAAAAATTGTGTTTTTGATTATTTATTAATTTGAATCACTGTGAATCAGGAGCAGATGAATAAAGGTGTTAGAAAAAGTTTGCAGGTTTAGAAGCTACAAGCTGGAAGCTCGGCCCCCTTCTGATACAGCCACTTGTAGACGACTAGGACGACAAGGTTCACGTTTGTCTTCGTTTTCTTCGTTCAAATTAGCATCTGGCTCAACACTATTTGGCCAGATAGCTCCAATACTGCTCGCTATTTTTGTTGCACCGCTAATGTTAGCTTGAGGCTGTGAGGGACTGTAAGCTAGCGAGAGAATGTAAACAAAGGGATGATGTGAAGTGTGAGGAGGCTTACCCCAGGCTCAAACTGCATCCGGTCCAGGTCCAATGCTGGACATTGACTATGGATGGCTGTGGTCCTGCTGCCGATCTCGCAGACCTCCGAACTCACTAAAACTATGTCCAAATTCCCACCCTAATCCCTCAATAGTAAAAAAAACATTTAATGCAGAACTATAGTGCCCAGGATTTTAAAGCAACTCGGACACAATGCATATTCCTTTTTTTTTTTTTTTTTTTTTTTAAACTCCAAATATGACGTCACCGATTTCACAAAGTAAAAATGTAATGAAAACAAACATTTCATGACGTCGATTTATGAATCTACTGTGTTCTGATGGTCAACATGTGGATGGTTTATTTTAAAAAAATACATTTAAACATGTTTTTTTCCGTAAAAATTGTTCGAACGCAATGCATTGTGGTCTATATTCACTAATGTAGTGAGCATCGATGCACGCCAGTTTTTCGCAATGACTTCCGGGGGATTTCTAGTGCACTCGATTTTGGAATTGTAGATTCGGACAGCACTACAAAATGGCGAACACTTAGTAAACCAACCTCATTCCGCCATGATTTTGGAATATATTCACAACACAACTCTTATACAGGGTTCCAAGTGTTGTGTAACAAGTAGGGGAGAGTGGGGTCGGTTGTCACAATAACTTAATGTTTACAACACAGTGAAAACAGCGAGTACAGTGGAAAATAAGTTTTACTTTGAAAAAATGTAACGGATGCATTTACAGTTTTTCGCATGATTTCCGACTTAGCTTGTCAATAGCCCCAACTCTCACACTTTTCAAGTTACGTAAAGACCCAGTGTGAGCCTGGAGTAACACCACTGTCCCACCCACATCTCAGAAGTGATTTTTTTAACTCCTCCCACTCTGCAGAAACTATGTCCTAGAAAATGACCGTTTTTATTTTATTTTGGCTAAAAACAGTATAATGATTTAAAAAATCACTAGGAACAGTTTTGTAATCAATCAGAACAAGATTCAAGTGGGATTTTAAAGGGCAACCAAACCAGGAAGTTGGAGGCCGACTCCACCCACTGCCGAAATTTGAAAAGGGGTGGGGCTTGGGGGCTGGACCGTTATCATTACTGGAGCTGCAGATCATGTCAAACTTATCAAAGTTAAATAGTTTGACCAATCACAAAATTCAACTGTAATACCTCGTTTCAACCTGTAGGGGGCAGCACACGGGCGATTTTTTGGCTTTATTTTGAAGAATTAAACAGTTTTATTTCAATTTGTCAAAAAATTTACTATGACCAATAGACAACACTTTTAAAGCCCTATTTATAGAGATCAACAACCAAAAAAAGTTAACTTAGGGTTTGGTTACCCTTTAAAGAGATAAGAGATTTGACTCCCGTATCGAAACATTTTAGCAGTTAGCGCCTGGATCTCCTGGTGAATTGGACTTGTCTCTGGCTTGTCCTAAACCGGCCCAACCTTTCAAAGGACTTCTTCTCCTTGCCCTCTGTTGCCCCCCCCCTCAATGCTTTCAACCCACGGGTCTTTGCTTTAAATGGCACTTCATCCCATTTGTCTGCTCAGCCACGTTAAACATCAATTTCCTCACTGAGTACACATTACGACCCAATACAAGAAATAAAATCTCTGCCATTTATTGTGCAACTCCCCCACTCCTCGTTTCTGGCACCGCCATCCACCACAAGAAGCCCTCATCAAAGCAGCCCACATCCAACAACAGGAGAGCAGCAACACAACAATGCAGATGCCATTTGACTTACTCTTAAGTCGTTTTATACTCACTGCAAAACAGTAACGATTTAAAGGGCCTTTGAATTCCTCCAAAGAGGCGCTGGTTTTTATAAAACATGCATGAGGTGTTCAGTAAACAATGCCCAATGGTCTTATTCCTTTTAAATAAAACTATTTCCATGAGATGTAAGAAAGGCTTTAATATTGCCTTAAATATTAAAAGAGAGAACTGAGCCTCATCAATTTTTCATTTATTGGGCCTGCGTGTAAGGAGTCATCAATCTCAAAAGAAATTACTGACATTTTCATTTCAAATAAAAAAGGGTACACTTTATCCAGCGGTAATAGGGATTGCCTCTCTAACACAGGGAGCATTAAATGACTTCTGGAGTGCTGAAAATGGGGGGGGAAAAATTCTCTTTTTCATCTTGGAACAGATTGTGGTTTTTAACCTTGTGAAGCAAATATGCGTGAAATAAAATGCAACATATTGGCTTGTAGTTGCCTTGAAGAGGGAGAACGTTAATTAGAAATCAATAATAATCAATAATTTTTTTCACCAACAAGCCCTGACTTACCATGAAGTAATAACCACCTGGTTGTTTGGCTGGTCGTTGATATTGGTATCCTCTGACATAAATTCATTGTTTGAGTCCACTGCTGTTATGATATATTGTTATAAATGTCTCCATCATTACAGAGCCTCGCCGCCTGTTTGCCTGTAGGCTTGAAGGTTTGTAATTACTGCACAATAAACAAATGGTTTGGGTAATGGGGGGGAAAGGTCCAGAGCCTACAGGCAGAGGCGGAGGATTACAGGGAAAGGAACCCACTTTTCACACCCCCCAAGACCCCTCAGCCCTCACCACAAGACCTTTTCCCACATCCTGCCACAATTCCCCCGGTGGAATCACCCTCGCTGAATTGTAAATCTCAGCCCAGCGTTGATATATCATCCGCCGAGTTCATACTTCGTAGAGGGGCGCGGGAATAAGGGTTACAGTGGGCCAGGATTTATAACAAAAGCTTGACATATGCTGCTAATTCACCTTGACAACACTGTCACTTCCTGCGCCGTGAGTAATTGCGCGGCAGAGTTTGTATGCTGCCGCACTGCTGGGCACTTCTCGACGCACACACCTATAATGGATGACTATTTGTTCATAATTTCTATACACAAGTCTGCGTGTCAGTCACCCACTCACCCAATGCGCCGCTGTCTCATTTGCATAGGTAGATTGAGACGCCCCGAGCATAACGAGTTTAGCCTGCGTGTTGGTGATGGAGGACTCTGATGAATAGAGCCTTCTCCACATCTTGGCACCTTTGTAAATGTTTGATTAGTTTTGAATGGATTACTGTTAGATTATGGGGTTTGGGGCCCAAATGTAGACCTGACTGTGCGACTTGGAGGCACCCTCGTAGGTGCCGTGTGACACGGAGGTGGTTGTGTGATGACAGCATGACATAGGAGGAGGGCTAAGGTCACGATGCAGAGTTGTGGGAAACCTGAGAATTAAAACCATTTGATATTAGAGTGGATAGAGGACTTCTGAATTTTCTAGACGAGTCCTAATATTTTGTGCTCACCTTTGCATGGCCATTTAATGGGTTGTTGGGGATCCCATAGACAGACAGCAATAAATTCTCCAGAGCGACTGTGGGACGCTCTCGTATTGCGAGTGTGGCAATCAGACGGGTGATTATATGGGTAATGAAACATATGCCTCCTCCTTGTGTCTGCCCCTTTCATTGCTTATCTCTTTCCATCTCTTCGCCTAACTTTGCTCTCTGTGGTTAAAGGTGATGGATGGAGCGTAACTGTAAGGGGGAGCGGTAAGCCATCAGTTCCGAGGCCTATTACGCCTTGTTGGGCGCCGGGTGATGGGGGGTGTGCAGTCGCAGCCTGCCTCACAAGTTAGCGCTAACCCCACCGCCCACCTCTTCTGCCCTCCGACTCCAATCAGTTTGCTGGAAAAGCTGTCTTGGCTCTTGACAGCCCCCCCCCTCCCCTCTTTCAATCTGTTTAGCTTCCTATTGTGACCTTTCATACAGTCAAATATATTAGAGAGCGGTGCACTCTCATTAAAACAGTGCATTAACAAAAAGACTCTTTGGAGTCGAAATGACAGCCGAAGGAACTGAAAGCTAATAGCCGTGGGCAGTTGGGGAAACTTAACTCATGAATCAGCGTGCTAATGCTAGAGCGGTGAGCCTGGAGCGCTGTAAGCGTGCCGCACAATCTCCCCTCCTCGTCCTTTTCTTTCTCCCTTTTGCTTCTTTGATTCACATTTTCTACTGTAACTTCTTTTTCTCCTTTAACTACTACTTATCTTTAAAATTCGCTATCTGTGTTATGTTCTCTGTGACACATGCGCTTGTTTTCCTCGCTATTTCCCATCATCCTCCTTCAGTCCCTGCTGTCTTACTTGTTCATTTCATTCCATGTTCATTTCATTCCCTGGATTGTCTTGTACTTGTTGGTGCCATCATTTCTACTTCTTGGTTATTTCCCTCTGTTCTCCAAAACTCTTCATCCACTCTGTTCTCAAAGAGCAGGAAAGGGAGGAAAAAGAAAAAGCTCCAGAGTGATGATGAAGATGGAGAAAAGAATGAGAAGAAGGGGGGGACGAGTAAAAGAGCAGAAACTAAAAGCTCATTACTTTCCCTCTGAAGGGAGAAAATGAGTGAGGGGGCAATAATAAAGCTTGAATTTTTCAATACTGTTAAAAATGGGGCTCTGACAGCTCGCCGCCAGTGGAAGGGACAGGCGCCGACAACGCATGGTGAGCCACCAAATTAGCAATACCATACATCATAAAATCTAATTAAATCAAGCAGCAGATTCAAATTAGTTTTGTGACTCAAACCGGCCGCCAAAAGGGCTCTATTAAATGAACTGTAGAGAGAGGATTAAATAATTCACAGTGACGGATTTTGCATTTATACAAAAATTGTGCACTTAATTGTCTGTGCTATATTACAGATTTGGCCTTATGTTAACAATGAGCCTAAAGCACACTTACTCGTGTGCACTGGGCACACATTAGAGCCTACATGGTCGACAAGAATTCAAACCAAGGGGGATATTGGAGGTACAAGGGGTTTGGCGGGACTACTGCAGGGGAACAAAGAGCTTTAGAACCAGTAAACTGATTATTTTACAACGAGAAGTAGAACAGTGTGAGCTTGTCATAAAATTAGATTGAATAGAAACGTTTTTTGGATGTGAAGTGTAAATGTTAATTCAGGGAAACTTGTTTGGGTCCAATGCTACATGGTAAAATAATGGCATACAAACAATAACTTTGGTATTGCAGTAAAAGAATAAAGAATATATATTAACCATGACAAAAGTAACACACAGTTGGACCTCTGAAACCTTCGGTATGTGCTTGAAAACCCCAAATTATGCAACAAATTTCAGTTTTTTAATTAATTGTAGTCATTTTTATATTTATATTTTTCTTGAGAACTTGTTTTTATCAACTATATAACAAATGTATAGCTTTATTATTACTGAGGAAACTTTCACAGGGAGTCCTTAGTTGTGAAAACCAACTTGCAAGTGAACCCTGGTGTGATGTAATGACTGTGTGAATGCACATGGCCTACCCATTGAACTAAATAAGTTGACTAAAGAGTGGATTTTAATCTAAAGAAAAGTGTCCACAGAGATCTTGGTAAATACTTTTATGTAAATGTTGTTTAGTTAAGAGGATAATTCATAGTTAGGAGATAATTCATCCATTTTTTTCTTTCAAATTTTCCCTTTTTTTGGTTTTAGGCATTCCCGCCCTCCCTCAAATGTGCAGGTATTGTAACTGCATGTCATTTTCAGGCAGGTTCGTCCTTTAAAGTTAGCTCAAATCCAATAAAAGTGTACATTTTTCAGCATTCTCCACATAACTGAACTAAATCTCCCTTGAATGCTTATTAATGAAAGAATTACAAAACATGAAGCATTTGTTCAGGATAAACAGCTGGCTTCATAGTTATTTATACTGAAAAGATCCAGTGAGACAATCTTTTAACCTTTAGAGCAGGAAGGAATTAAGAAATTAGTTATTTTTTATAGAGATTGTTGATCATTTTCATTTATATTCATTCATATTTTATTCATATTATTTATCTCTAGACAAAGCTCAGCTCAATGGAGACCCTGACCTTTGATCATAGTAGTCTTGCATATTTAACAAAACTAAATACATTTTTATCACATTCTGCACATTGATTAATGGCTAATCTCAATGTTGTGCACATAAAAATCATTATTTGTTTCAAAAATATCTGCACTTATGAATTTAACACCTGTAGGGTAACTTCAATACAGAAATGTGTCAAAAAATGAATAGTATTTGATTTTTTTTCTAAACCTTTTAAAAATATATATATTTTAAATAATTAAATACACTGTTTTAATTTTTTTGCTAGTTTCTGTTTAAATCACAAATAAATAATTCAAGGATACTTACATCTTTGTAAGCAACTATTTTTCTTTTTAATCTAACTTTTAAAAATATAATTTGTAAATGTGTGAATGGGACTATGACTATAAAGCACTTTGGGCCTTCTAAGATGGTTAAAAAAGCGCCTTAAAAGTAAATGCCATTGATGTTTACACTGAAAAAAGTGAAACATTGGATCAATTAACACAAGTTCTGTAATTTCTTCCATTTAACATTTTTTTGTTTTCATCAAATTTAAGTTTTGGGTTGATGGCTTGATTAACTAAATAATGTAATTTGATAAAAACCGATATTTTTAAATGTCACAAATTACAGATCTTTGTCAATTGATCCAAAGTTTCCCTTTTTACAGTCTACCCTTTAGTCAAACTTTATTTTAACTAAGTGCATCCAGTATATCTTGAGTTATGTTTTTGTTTGTTTTTTGGGTATACAATGACATTTTACCGCTTCATTTTGGGCTGTTTCAAGCCGTTCTTTGTGCACAATGTTATTAAATTTCAAGTTTACATATCGCTGTTATCAATTAAAAAACATATTGCTTGTGTGTTTTCCTCCTGATCAAGAGAGGGTTTAAAAAAGCTTGAAATTGAATTGTGAATTTTGGATTGAAATAGATACAAAGTTAAGCAAGATTCATCAGAAGCCTTAAATGCAACATGTTGTGTGTTTCAGTTGGAATTTACTACTTTTTCTTCTATTTTCTAATATTTAAGACAATCCTAAAAATTATTGCTTTAAATTTAAAAAAATATATATTTCTGTTTGTCTCTAACTTTAAAAAAAAGAAGCATTTTGTTACTTTGGATCAACTTATTTAATTTCAGATTGAATTTAAAACATTATCATGGGCTTAAGTTTTCCTTGGCCCTTTATTAAATTCTGGAATGTGGTATTTTTGAAAAAGCTGCAGGTAGACCATCCAACCAAACATGTCAGATGAAGTTCTGTCACAAAAATGAAGCTCTTCTGTTCCAGCACCATGTGAGCATTCAACCATCTCAGCGATTCTCTTCATCTCTCACCCCCGTACTCCCTTCCATTCATTCTCTCCATCTCCCTCCAGCTTCCCTTCCTGGCATCAAAACAGCACAACTTTATTATAGTTGCTGTCAATACCATAATAATAAAAGAACGCGGAGGGGAGAGACTACCATATTACACTTTTAACGAGAATATAGCAGATGCACATTGAGTGAACATTGAGTTTTAAAACTTGTCGGCATGTGATTTGTGGCCTTGTCAAAGCAAATATTTTTCAATGTCACGGCAGCAAGCCGAGGCTGTCACTTGGCGGTCAGCAGGGATGGGGGGAGGCAAAACACAGTGATCTGGCCCCTAATGGAGAACGGCGAGGACTGGCATGGAGGTGATGAAGCACTGTTTAGTTTGCGACTGCCATATTTCTGCTCGGGGACGCTATTATAAAACACAGTGTTATTTTGTCAGATTTCAATCAAGAGCCAGATTATTTTTCACCAGCTGTCACATTGTTGGGGCAAGTCAGACTGACGGTGAAATACGACCTGTCCAAATCCACCCCTCAGTTCTGGAGAAGACCGGCTTTTTTTCAGTCTTTATGCACAAAAATAATAAACAATGTTTGCTTCACTTACTGTATATGTCTTGGAATTATTAAAAAATAAAACTAAAGAAATCAATTTTGACTTTTTAAGATAATCTGGAGGAATCTGCACAACTTTAGGAATACAGTTCAGCTTCTATCTCTTCTGTCCTTTTCAAGTTTTCCATATTCAGTTAAACTGTCACAGTGAGTCATCCCGTCAGGTATTCCCGGGGCCTCACAGTCCCTTTGTTAACCAGTGTGACAGAATCAGGTAGGTGGAGGCCGTGGGGAGCTTTCAGCAATAAAAAGGGACTCTTAGTTTGAAAATAATCCTCATATCTTCCTTTTGCTTCTTTTTTAGTAACGGTATGAAGCCAAAACTCCCGTTTTGACTTCAGGTAATGCAGCAGATCATTGCTCCGTTTGTAAGAACTGGTTTGATTCCCTTCAAAGTGCAGAGACAAAGCTCAGAAAACAAGTTCTGTGACATCTGATTACCAATACAACCCCAGGCACTCTTCTTACTGAAAGAAACAATGTTCAGTGCTTAATAATTGAATTTTCCCTTTGAATGGTTACATTTCCTCCTGTAATGTAGAGGAAAACAAGCTATTTGTTTTCTGACATTGAAATCTGCTTTTCAGTTCATGTCAGTGAGTCAGACACCCCTCAGCAGCTTCATCTCAAAACCATTCCGCTGTTATTTCCTTGTTGTCCTTGTGTCTGAGCGTCATGGCCTCTACGCAAATATGGGGACAGTGTAGTTTTTGCTCTTCAAAAGCAGTTATTTCCTTCCATTTATGCCAAATGAATAGCCTGTATGCACCATTGCTTTAGACTGTTTGTAGACGTGGCTGTTGTCACACTATCGGCCAGTATGCAAATAGAATTTAATCACTTACAGTGACTTTTGTTGATCCAGTGACAGAGGTGACATTGTATGCCTCTGTCACCACTCGAGGGCGGGAATAATAGCAGTAGTATTGCCTGACGGGCTTGCTTTTTGTTTTCTTGGCACAAACCAAAATATGTAAAACCAAACAAACTTTTTCCTTGTCGCCTTCTTGAGGTTTTTCTGTCAATCTCTCGCACGAATGGTGAGTTCAGTCATAGAGGATTTTGTACATCCTTCTTTCCTACCTTTAAAAGTTTAGTATATGTGTGCATAAGCAGCAGTGCATGCATGAACAAGCAGACAGGATAACCATTAGCTTTGGATGACACGATAGCCATTAGCACACTGTTTCTAGTTGCATGCTTTTCATTCCAAAAGAAGAATCATTTACATAATGTCTGTTTTCCCCCCAAACGGTGTGAACAACCGGCACTCTGTGTAGGTTTCCTGTTGGCAAATGTTTCAAACTGACCTCAGAAACGGTCCAGCCGCGAATGCTGCGTTGTTATATCCATAATGGGCCTTTTACCTGTTTTTCTATGTTTATGTGGATCTGCAAGCAAGTCTGAAACGGTGGGAGTCGCTGAATACGCTCACTTTTGCATCCCGGTGTGTGCATGTCTGCAGCTGATGACTCCATGCCAGTTGGGCAGCTTTTATATGAATTAATATTAATATGTGCCTGAGCTTTGACCCACTACATCAATGCTCTGTGGAGCAAAGTGTCTCAGGGCCACCATTATCCCCCTGTGCAGGAAAAGAAGATATGTACCATACTGGAGTCAAACAGGCTAATACAACTCAAACCCTTTCCAGATAATAGCAAAATATGCTTAAAGGACATATTTTTCAATAGGAAACACAATTAAAAACTATATAATGTCTTTAGACACTTCAAAGAACATATACTGACAAAGTAATCAATCTTTGCATCTTTAAAAAAAATGCTACGTCCATGTTTTAATTTAGAATCATTTTTTGTACTTATAGGGGATCTAGAAGTCACTCAAGAACTCTCAATATTGAGGATAAAAAATGTACTAATACTACGGTCACAAACACAACTGCCACCGCGCGATGGGAAGGAATCAGCATAATCTTCGTCAAGATTTAATCTCTTTGAAAATTGTTGGCATGGTCATGAATGTAGAAGGCGGGTGTCAGGCGCGCAGAATGGCCCACCTTTTATATTCCACTTGGTTGGCGGCCGATATATGGACGGTCACTGTCCGTAGATATTTTAGCCTTATTTCCACTGAGCGGTCTGGTCTGATCCAATACAGTAAGGAGTGGTTAATTCTTGCGAGTATTTCCATTCAATTGAGCCTCACTTCTACAGAGATGTTTCTTTTCACCGCGCAAGTGTCATTGCATCATTGTAGTGTGACGACTAACCCTTGTGCTATTCTAGGCAGGTTAATGTTGGGAGTGACGTCGTCTGGAACCCATAAAACAGCCTACTGAACTTTTTTTCCTCAATTACTTTTTATTTTGACTGGTGTCCATGACAGACACAAAATCCTGTCCACCTTTGTCCACTTTTGTCATAGGAGGGATGTAAGGTTGGGGTCATCTGGACCCCAAAAGATAGCACAAGGGCTAGAAAACCAACTACATTGGAGGTCATCCAGCAGCTCATCTTTTTTATTGCTTTACTTCTGGTACATCGCATATAAAGGCAAAGTGGGCCCCATAGGGTTTAAAAGTGGTCAGAAAATGTGGGCCCCAATTGGGTTTGTCTGCAATCTCTATAGTCGCCCCACCTGTGCTTACCCATTTTAAGGGTGCTGGACCCAGGATAGCGGACCTCACTAGCACGCTACGCACTCCACCGGGCGGTCGCCTAGTGTAGCAAGCCAGCCAGCCCACTGAATATCATCTTAAGCCAATGTGAGCAAACACAGGTGGGGTCACGATAGAAACTGCCGAGAAACCCAACTGGGTTTGATGTTTCAAACCCAGTTGGCCTTATTAGCTACAGGAATTTAATATTTTTGAAAAAAGATTGCGCACGGGATTGAAACCACAAATACCCAAATGCTTAGAAAGATCGCACTATTGGTACTTTCTAATGTCGTCATCACTTTCTGCCAATCAACGGATGGCTACAGCGGCTCCGCCCCAACTATTTTGTTCCACTTTTCAATGGATCTACAACTGATGGATGCCGCCCAAGAGATACACTACAGTCATGTTTAATGGGTCCATTTTACAATGGAAATGCTTCAAATACCGGACCGTACTGGACCGCTCAGTGGAAACAAGACTTTACATTTCGCTCAGTCAGAGCGGCTGCTGCCCGATAATCCGACTGTGGCCGCCCAGTTGTCATCTGATTTTGTAATGGCGTCATCCCTGTCTGTCACTGAATGGCGACCTCAAAATGTGCCTGGCCGGCTCCTGACCGATGTCAACTTATAGCAAAAAATTCTCCGGTTGCCGTCAAATTTGAACTTTTTATTAAAATTTACCGTGTAAAAAGGCCTCCCGATTACAAAAGCCGCAGCGTGGCCACCTGCTGAATTTGTCGAAAAACTTCCATTTCCGTGGTATTTTAGGAAATGTGACTGTAATCTAATATTTCAGAGCTTCTTGATTATGTTTGTATCAGTGTGGCTTATTTTGCTTTTTATAATAGTATTACTTAAATTTAAAGAAATACAGTATACAGCCACAAAAATGAGGAAATGCATCCAAACACTTTCCATATTTTTTTTTTGTTTTGACTCACTTTATCCACACAGGCAAAAGGGCTACCCTCCCTTCTTCACTAAAATAGATGAATTTTTGCTTCAACAAAGGCAGTGTGGTAATTAAATGTAAGATAAGGCCTTTCAGAATGTCCAAGACTGTGCCAAGCAAATATCCTGATCAGCTTAAAATCAACCAAGTGGGACGAAATAACAAAAATCCAAATTGGATGGTCTAGATCAGCTTGATAGGGCTTTCAATATAGTACACAACAATGGCTGAAATGAATAGGAATCAAATTACAAGAGCTGCGATATGGCATGAAACTGCATGGGGGGAATTCAAGCACAATCACTTTTCAATGTGGCTCCCAATATTGCAGCCAATCCACGCACAATTCATATCCGATCACAAATAATGTTTATCACCCTCATATCTCTCTCCCTAATGGAAAAGGCCTAGTGTTGGGGTTTAAGGAGTGCATTCATTTTTAATGAGGTCTGGGCATTGGCCAGAATGAAATGAACAGGATGAGTTTTGGGAAACAGACTGAGAAAGGCTGGCAGTAAAAGGTCGATCCATTCTTTGGAATTTGCCAGGTTATGTTTTAGTTTTGTTTTTTATTATTTTTTTATGATGGCTGTAATTTTACAGAACTAAAAAAAATCACTAATAAAAAGAAGTGTTTTTTTCTCTCTCTCTCTCTTTGAGATGAAGGGTTGAATTCTGTCACAATAATAGATTTTTATTTATTTTAGTCAACATTTTCACAATTCTTTTGTTTTATGAGTGACTAAATAAATTATGCTTATTTATAATAAAATGGGAACAGGTAACACACAAATGAAATAATACTCCACGGTGTTTGCAAGTTTAAAAGACCATCAACTTTCATGTAACATAAGCCCTTGTGCATGATAAGACCCTCATATTTTATGTCTAATTCTGGAATAGAAGATGTATTTCCTCCCTCCCCAGGAAGCGTGATTGGTGTGTGACTGTGTGTGGTGATGAGATCACTTGGCGGGGCTGAGGATAAAATGTCGCTTAGGATAATGTGATTGCCCTTAAGGTACAAGGAGGTGAATTATATTCCCTGATTTATAATCTGAAAATTAAAGACTCACTCATTTTCTAATTTAATTCCACCTTCAATGGAACAATGTTCACTCTGAGCCAAATTGGCGAATAATGTTACTAATTCAGATGCAGATGTAATTTCTATTCGGGGGGCTGTGGCGCATGGTGATGAATGAGTCCCGGATGGATCGTTGCCACTCCTATCTCCCCGTCTCGACAATTCCATAGCAGTTGTGATAATAACCTGGGCAATAAAAGAGGGAAAGGCAGTGCTACCCGGTTCCACTGCTCACACCTCGAGTCATCTGATA
Organism: Oryzias melastigma; assembly: GCF_002922805.2. Classification (NCBI taxonomy): domain Eukaryota; kingdom Metazoa; phylum Chordata; class Actinopteri; order Beloniformes; family Adrianichthyidae; genus Oryzias; species Oryzias melastigma. The sequence goes on from NC_050526.1 coordinate 5,956,881, forward strand.
CTTCATCTAATAGTATTTCTGTCCTTTCCTGTGTCACTCTGTCTTAAGGCAGCTCCCACCTCCACAGGTGAAACAGCACAGAGGAAATATTACAAATGTAAAACAGCCGTAACGTGACAACTTCTAATAACCTGCGTAATTACTGCTGCCTTCTGCAATACAAAAAAGTCATTGCAATAAATCTGCTGTTAAAAAGCTGATTGAATGCAGGGTAAATGTCAAGGTAATTATGAAGCGGTGAGGGTTAAAAGCAACATTAAATCCTCCCGGAGAGTGGTGACATTCAAGCACTGGAGGAAGAGACTGCAACAGAGGATGGAGGTAAGGGACAGAGAGACGGAGGAGTTTGTAAACGCATCAGCCAATACAAATCCACGAGTTCTCCGAGCATCTCTGCCTTTTTATTTATGAATGTGAACCGTTTGAGATATGACCCCTTGATGGCTGGTTTCTTTCTATGCCGGTTGGTCCATAAAAAAAAAAAAAAGAATTCTAATTTAAATTATTGCCAGTACATTTAGCCCCTTATGAGGGAATTTTGAATTACTGTGTCTCAGTTTTGACTTTATTTTCGTGAAAGAAAAAGCCTGAAATGTGAACATTATTATTTTTATTTAAGACTATGGTCACATATCCCAAAATGCCACCCCATGGTGACCTAAATGGAAGTTTTTCAGCAAATTCAGCAGGTGGCCGCACAGCGTCATTTGTATTCAGAAGGCATTTTTACACATAATGTGAAGGTTTATGAAAAAGTTAACATTTGACAGCGACCAGACGATTTTTCTCTAAAAGTTGACTTATTGAGTGGCTGCCTGGGTACATTTCAAGGTCGCCATCCAATGACAGGCAGGGATGACGCCAACGCAAAATCGGGCGAGAACGGTGGCAGCCAGATCGCCAGCCGGCACCAACTCTCACTGGACGATGTGTAAATATCTTTGAACGCAAGTTGTCCATATCAAGTACCAGCCGTCCGGAAGCCTGGGGGGTATATACAGGGGCAGACATACCATTGGGCAAAGGTGGGCAATCGCCTGGGGTCCCAAACACCTTGGGTCCACCACTTAAAAAAATATTTATGCTAATTTCCACAGCTATTATTATTTAACTCTGTCATAACAAACTTTCACACATGAAAGTGTTAATCCTCCCCCATCCCTGTGCAACAATCAAATATTCAATCGACAGCAAGTTTACTAGAAGACTGAAACGTTTGCAGAGAAATGCAGTAAGATGAGATATCCAAATGATGATCATCAATATACTGTTGATGCAATAAGAGAAAAAAAATGAAAACCATCTCACAGAAAATTTGAACATTATAATTTAAACAACAAAACTAATTTAGTTGGAAGGCAGAAAAGAACAGAATCAAAGAAACTCATGA